>NC_074681.1:10758805-10909265 GCF_029448725.1 Salvelinus fontinalis | reverse complement strand
TTAGATACTACATGACGGGTTTAGATACTACATGACGGGTTTAGATACTACATGACGGGTTTAGATACTACATGACGGGTTTAGATACTACATGACGGGTTTAGATACTACATGACGGGTTTAGATACTACATGACGGGTTTAGATACTACATGACGGGTTTAGATACTACATGACGGGTTTAGATACTACATGACGGGTTTAGATACTACATGACAGGTTTAGATACTACATGACGGGTTTAGATACTAGATGACGGGTTTAGATACTAGATGACGGGTTTAGATACTACATGACGGGTTTAGATACCACATGACGGGTTTAGATACTACATGACGGGTTTAGATACTAGATGACGGGTTTAGATACTAGATGACAGGTTTAGATACTAGATGACGGGTTTAGATACTACATGACGGGTTTAGATACTACATGACGGGTTTAGATACTACATGACGGGTTTAGATACTACATGACAGGTTTAGATACTACATGACGGGTTTAGATACTAGATGACGGGTTTAGATACTAGATGACGGGTTTAGATACTACATGACGGGTTTAGATACCACATGACGGGTTTAGATACTACATGACGGGTTTAGATACTAGATGACGGGTTTAGATACTAGATGACAGGTTTAGATACTAGATGACGGGTTTAGATACTACATGACGGGTTTAGATACTACATGACGGGTTTAGATACTACATGACGGGTTTAGATACTACATGACAGGTTTAGATACTACATGACAGGTTTAGATACTACATGACAGGTTTAGATACTAGATGACGGGTTTAGATACTAGATGACGGGTTTAGATACTAGATGACGGGTTTAGATACTACATGACGGGTTTAGATACTACATGACGGGTTTAGATACTACATGACGGGTTTAGATACTACATGACGGGTTTAGATACTACATGACGGGTTTAGATACTACATGACAGGTTTAGATACTACATCACAGGTTTAGATACTAGATGACGGGTTTAGATACCACATGACAGGTTTAGATACTAGATGACGGGTTTAGATACTAGATGACAGGTTTAGATACTAGATGACGGGTTTAGATACTAGATGACAGGTTTAGATACTACATGACGGGTTTAGATACTACATGACGGGTTTAGATACTACATGACGGGTTTAGATACTACATGACAGGTTTAGATACTACATGACGGGTTTAGATACTACATGACGGGTTTAGATACTACATGACGGGTTTAGATACTACATGACGGGTTTAGATACTACATGACGGGTTTAGATACTACATGACGGGTTTAGATACTACATGACGGGTTTAGATACTACATGACGGGTTTAGATACTACATGACAGGTTTAGATACTACATGACGGGTTTAGATACTAGATGACGGGTTTAGATACTAGATGACGGGTTTAGATACTACATGACGGGTTTAGATACCACATGACGGGTTTAGATACTACATGACGGGTTTAGATACTAGATGACGGGTTTAGATACTAGATGACGGGTTTAGATACTAGATGACGGGTTTAGATACTACATGACGGGTTTAGATACTACATGACGGGTTTAGATACTACATGACGGGTTTAGATACTACATGACAGGTTTAGATACTACATGACGGGTTTAGATACTAGATGACGGGTTTAGATACTAGATGACGGGTTTAGATACTACATGACGGGTTTAGATACCACATGACGGGTTTAGATACTACATGACGGGTTTAGATACTAGATGACGGGTTTAGATACTAGATGACAGGTTTAGATACTAGATGACGGGTTTAGATACTACATGACGGGTTTAGATACTACATGACGGGTTTAGATACTACATGACGGGTTTAGATACTACATGACAGGTTTAGATACTACATGACAGGTTTAGATACTACATGACAGGTTTAGATACTAGATGACGGGTTTAGATACTAGATGACGGGTTTAGATACTAGATGACGGGTTTAGATACTACATGACGGGTTTAGATACTACATGACGGGTTTAGATACTACATGACGGGTTTAGATACTACATGACGGGTTTAGATACTACATGACGGGTTTAGATACTACATGACAGGTTTAGATACTACATCACAGGTTTAGATACTAGATGACGGGTTTAGATACCACATGACAGGTTTAGATACTAGATGACGGGTTTAGATACTAGATGACAGGTTTAGATACTAGATGACGGGTTTAGATACTAGATGACAGGTTTAGATACTACATGACGGGTTTAGATACTAGATGACAGGTTTAGATACTAGATGACGGGTTTAGATACTACATGACGGGTTTAGATACTACATGACGGGTTTAGATACTACATGACAGGTTTAGATACTAGATGACGGGTTTAGATACTAGATGACAGGTTTAGATACTAGATGACGGGTTTAGATACTACATGACGGGTTTAGATACTAGATGACAGGTTTAGATACTAGATGACGGGTTTAGATACTACATGACGGGTTTAGATACTACATGACAGGTTTAGATACTACATGACGGGTTTAGATACTACATGACGGGTTTAGATACTACATGACGGGTTTAGAAACTACATGACGGGTTTAGATACTACATGACGGGTTTAGATACTAGATGACGGGTTTAGATACTAGATGACAGGTTTAGATACTAGATGACGGGTTTAGATACTACATGACGGGTTTAGATACTAGATGACGGGTTTAGATACTACATGACGGGTTTAGATACTACATGACAGGTTTAGATACTACATGACAGGTTTAGATACTAGATGACAGGTTTAGATACTAGATGACGGGTTTAGATACTAGATGATATGTTTAGATACTACATGACGGGTTTAGATACTACATGACGGGTTTAGATACTAGATGACGGGTTTAGATACTACATGACGGGTTTAGATACTACATGACGGGTTTAGATACTACATGACGGGTTTAGATACTACATGACGGGTTTAGATACTACATGACGGGTTTAGATACTACATGACGGGTTTAGATACTACATGACGGGTTTAGATACTACATGACAGGTTTAGATACTACATGACAGGTGTAGATACTACATGACAGGTTTAGATACTACATGACAGGTTTAGATACTACATGACGGGTTTAGATACTACATGACAGGTTTAGATACTAGATGACAGGTTTAGATACTAGATGACAGGTTTAGATACTACATGACAGGTTTAGATACTACATGACGGGTTTAGATACTACATGACAGGTTTAGATACTAGATGACAGGTTTAGATACTAGATGACGGGTTTAGATAATAGATGACAGGTTTAGATACTAGATGACGGGTTTAGATACTAGATTATATGTTTAGATACTACATGATATGTTTAGATACTACATGACGGGTTTAGATACTAGATGACGGGTTTAGATACTACATGACGGGTTTAGATACTACATGACGGGTTTAGAAACTACATGACGGGTTTAGATACTACATGACGGGTTTAGATACTACATGACGGGTTTAGATACTACATGACGGGTTTAGATACTACATGACGGGTTTAGATACTACATGACGGGTTTAGATACTACATGACGGGTTTAGATACTACATGACGGGTTTAGATACTACATGACGGGTTTAGATACTACATGACGGGTTTAGATACTACATGACGGGTTTAGATACTACATGACAGGTTTAGATACTACATGACGGGTTTAGATACTAGATGACGGGTTTAGATACTAGATGACGGGTTTAGATACTACATGACGGGTTTAGATACCACATGACGGGTTTAGATACTACATGACGGGTTTAGATACTAGATGACGGGTTTAGATACTAGATGACGGGTTTAGATACTAGATGACGGGTTTAGATACTACATGACGGGTTTAGATACTACATGACGGGTTTAGATACTACATGACGGGTTTAGATACTACATGACAGGTTTAGATACTACATGACGGGTTTAGATACTAGATGACGGGTTTAGATACTAGATGACGGGTTTAGATACTACATGACGGGTTTAGATACCACATGACGGGTTTAGATACTACATGACGGGTTTAGATACTAGATGACGGGTTTAGATACTAGATGACAGGTTTAGATACTAGATGACGGGTTTAGATACTACATGACGGGTTTAGATACTACATGACGGGTTTAGATACTACATGACGGGTTTAGATACTACATGACAGGTTTAGATACTACATGACAGGTTTAGATACTACATGACAGGTTTAGATACTAGATGACGGGTTTAGATACTAGATGACGGGTTTAGATACTAGATGACGGGTTTAGATACTACATGACGGGTTTAGATACTACATGACGGGTTTAGATACTAGATGACGGGTTTAGATACTACATGACGGGTTTAGATACTACATGACAGGTTTAGATACTACATGACAGGTTTAGATACTACATGACAGGTTTAGATACTAGATGACGGGTTTAGATACTACATGACGGGTTTAGATACTAGATGACGGGTTTAGATACTACATGACGGGTTTAGATACTACATGACGGGTTTAGATACTAGATGACAGGTTTAGATACTAGATGACGGGTTTAGATACTACATGACGGGTTTAGATACTACATGACGGGTTTAGATACTACATGACGGGTTTAGATACTAGATGACGGGTTTAGATACTACATGACGGGTTTAGATACTACATGACGGGTTTAGATACTACATGACGGGTTTAGATACTACATGACGGGTTTAGATACTACATGACGGGTTTAGATACTACATGACGGGTTTAGATACTAGATGACAGGTTTAGATACTAGATGACGGGTTTAGATACCACATGACGGGTTTAGATACTACATGACGGGTTTAGATACTAGATGACGGGTTTAGATACTAGATGACGGGTTTAGATACTAGATGACAGGTTTAGATACTACATGACGGGTTTAGATACTAGATGACAGGTTTAGATACTAGATGACGGGTTTAGATACTACATGACGGGTTTAGATACTACATGACGGGTTTAGATACTACATGACGGGTTTAGATACTAGATGACGGGTTTAGATACTAGATGACAGGTTTAGATACTAGATGACGGGTTTAGATACTACATGACGGGTTTAGATACTAGATGACGGGTTTAGATACTAGATGACGGGTTTAGATACTACATGACGGGTTTAGATACTACATGACGGGTTTAGATACTACATGACGGGTTTAGATACTACATGACGGGTTTAGATACTACATGACGGGTTTAGATACTACATGACGGGTTTAGATACTACATGACGGGTTTAGATACTAGATGACGGGTTTAGATACTAGATGACAGGTTTAGATACTAGATGACGGGTTTAGATACTACATGACGGGTTTAGATACTAGATGACGGGTTTAGATACTACATGACGGGTTTAGATACTACATGACAGGTTTAGATACTACATGACGGGTTTAGATACTAGATGACAGGTTTAGATACTAGATGACGGGTTTAGATACTACATGACGGGTTTAGATACTACATGACAGGTTTAGATACTAGATGACAGGTTTAGATACTAGATGACGGGTTTAGATACTAGATGACAGGTTTAGATACTACATGACGGGTTTAGATACTACATGACGGGTTTAGATACTAGATGACGGGTTTAGATACTACATGACGGGTTTAGATACTACATGACGGGTTTAGATACTACATGACGGGTTTAGATACTACATGACGGGTTTAGATACTACATGACGGGTTTAGATACTAGATGACGGGTTTAGATACTAGATTACAGGTTTAGATACTACATGACAGGTTTAGATACTACATGACGGGTTTAGATACTAGATGACGGGTTTAGATACTAGATGACGGGTTTAGATACTACATGACAGGTTTAGATACTACATGACAGGTTTAGATACTAGATGACGGGTTTAGATACTAGATGACGGGTTTAGATACTAGATTATATGTTTAGATACTACATGATATGTTTAGATACTACATGACGGGATTAGATACTAGATGACAGGTTTAGATACTACATGACGGGTTTAGATACTACATGACGGGTTTAGATACTACATGACGGGTTTAGATACTACTTGACAGGTTTAGATACTACATGACAGGTTTAGATACTACTTGACAGGTTTAGATACTACATGACAGGTTTAGATACTAGATGACGGGTTTAGATACTAGATGACGGGTTTAGATACTAGATGACAGGTTTAGATACTACATGACGGGTTTAGATACTACATGACGGGTTTAGATACTACATGACGGGTTTAGATACTACATGACAGGTTTAGATACTAGATGACAGGTTTAGATACTAGATGACGGGTTTAGATAATAGATGACAGGTTTAGATACTAGATGACGGGTTTAGATACTAGATTATATGTTTAGATACTACATGATATGTTTAGATACTACATGACGGGTTTAGATACTAGATGACGGGTTTAGATACTAGATGACGGGTTTAGATACTACATGACAGGTTTAGATACTACATGACGGGTTTAGATACTAGATGACGGGTTTAGATACTAGATGACGGGTTTAGATACTAGATGACAGGTTTAGATACTACATGACGGGTTTAGATACTACATGACGGGTTTAGATACTAGATGACGGGTTTAGATACTACATGACGGGTTTAGATACTACATGACGGGTTTAGATACTACATGACGGGTTTAGATACTACATGACGGGTTTAGATACTACATGACGGGTTTAGATACTACATGACAGGTTTAGATACTACATGACAGGTTTAGATACTAGATGACGGGTTTAGATACTAGATGACGGGTTTAGATACTAGATGACAGGTTTAGATACTACATGACAGGTTTAGATACTACATGACGGGTTTAGATACTACATGACGGGTTTAGATACTACATGACAGGTTTAGATACTAGATGACAGGTTTAGATACTAGATGACGGGTTTAGATACTAGATGACAGGTTTAGATACTAGATGACGGGTTTAGATACTAGATGACGGGTTTAGATACTACATGACAGGTTTAGATACTACATGACGGGTTTAGATACTACATGACGGGTTTAGATACTACATGACGGGTTTAGATACTACATGACGGGTTTAGATACTACATGACAGGTTTAGATACTAGATGACAGGTTTAGATACTACATGACAGGTTTAGATACTAGATGACAGGTTTAGATACTACATGACAGGTTTAGATACTACATGACAGGTTTAGATACTACATGACAGGTTTAGATACTACATGACAGGTTTAGATACTACATGACAGGTGTAGATACTACATGACGGGTTTAGATACTACATGACAGGTTTAGATACTACATGACAGGTTTAGATACTACATGACAGGTTTAGATACTAGATGACAGGTTTAGATACTAGATGACGGGTTTAGATACTACATGACAGGTTTAGATACTACATGACAGGTTTAGATACTACATGACAGGTGTAGATACTACATGACAGGTTTAGATACTACATGATAGGTTTAGATACTACATGACAGGTTTAGATACTAGATGACAGGTTTAGATACTACATGACGGGTTTAGATACTACATGACGGTTTTAGATACTACATGACGGGTTTAGATACTACATGACGGGTTTAGATACTACACGACGGGTTTAGATACTAGATGACAGGTTTAGATACTAGATGACAGGTTTAGATACTACATGATATGTTTAGATACTACATGAAAGGTTTAGATACTACATGACAGGTTTAGATACTACATGACAGGTTTAGATACTACATGACAGGTGTAGATACTACATGACAGGTTTAGATACTACATGATAGGTTTAGATACTACATGACAGGTTTAGATACTACATGACAGGTTTAGATACTAGATGACAGGTTTAGATACTAGATGACAGGTTTAGATACTAGATTATATGTTTAGATACTACATGATATGTTTAGATACTACATGACGGGTTTAGATACTAGATGACGGGTTTAGATACTACATGACGGGTTTAGATACTACATGACGGGTTTAGATACTACATGACGGGTTTAGATACTACATCACGGGTTTAGATACTACATGACGGGTTTAGATACTAGATGACGGGTTTAGATACTAGATTATATGTTTAGATACTACATGATATGTTTAGATACTACATGACGGGTTTAGATACTAGATGACGGGTTTAGATACTAGATGACGGGTTTAGATACTACATGACAGGTTTAGATACTAGATGACGGGTTTAGATACTAGATGACGGGTTTAGATACTAGATTACATGTTTAGATACTACATGATATGTTTAGATACTACATGACGGGATTAGATACTAGATGACAGGTTTAGATAATACATGACGGGTTTAGATACTACATGACGGGTTTAGATACTACATGACGGGTTTAGAGACTACATGACGGGTTTAGATACTACATGACGGGTTTAGATACTACTTGACAGGTTTAGATACTACATGACAGGTTTAGATACTACATGACGGGTTTAGATACTACATGACAGGTTTAGATACTACATGACGGGTTTAGATACTAGATGACGGGTTTAGATACTAGATGACGGGTTTAGATACTACATGACGGGTTTAGATACCACATGACGGGTTTAGATACTACATGACGGGTTTAGATACTAGATGACGGGTTTAGATACTAGATGACAGGTTTAGATACTAGATGACGGGTTTAGATACTACATGACGGGTTTAGATACTACATGACGGGTTTAGATACTACATGACGGGTTTAGATACTACATGACAGGTTTAGATACTACATGACAGGTTTAGATACTACATGACAGGTTTAGATACTAGATGACGGGTTTAGATACTAGATGACGGGTTTAGATACTAGATGACGGGTTTAGATACTACATGACGGGTTTAGATACTACATGACGGGTTTAGATACTACATGACGGGTTTAGATACTACATGACGGGTTTAGATACTACATGACGGGTTTAGATACTACATGACAGGTTTAGATACTACATCACAGGTTTAGATACTAGATGACGGGTTTAGATACCACATGACAGGTTTAGATACTAGATGACGGGTTTAGATACTAGATGACAGGTTTAGATACTAGATGACGGGTTTAGATACTAGATGACAGGTTTAGATACTACATGACGGGTTTAGATACTAGATGACAGGTTTAGATACTAGATGACGGGTTTAGATACTACATGACGGGTTTAGATACTACATGACGGGTTTAGATACTACATGACAGGTTTAGATACTAGATGACGGGTTTAGATACTAGATGACAGGTTTAGATACTAGATGACGGGTTTAGATACTACATGACGGGTTTAGATACTAGATGACAGGTTTAGATACTAGATGACGGGTTTAGATACTACATGACGGGTTTAGATACTACATGACAGGTTTAGATACTACATGACGGGTTTAGATACTACATGACGGGTTTAGATACTACATGACGGGTTTAGAAACTACATGACGGGTTTAGATACTACATGACGGGTTTAGATACTAGATGACGGGTTTAGATACTAGATGACAGGTTTAGATACTAGATGACGGGTTTAGATACTACATGACGGGTTTAGATACTAGATGACGGGTTTAGATACTACATGACGGGTTTAGATACTACATGACAGGTTTAGATACTACATGACAGGTTTAGATACTAGATGACAGGTTTAGATACTAGATGACGGGTTTAGATACTAGATTATATGTTTAGATACTACATGATATGTTTAGATACTACATGACGGGTTTAGATACTAGATGACGGGTTTAGATACTACATGACGGGTTTAGATACTACATGACGGGTTTAGATACTACATGACGGGTTTAGATACTACATGACGGGTTTAGATACTACATGACGGGTTTAGATACTACATGACGGGTTTAGATACTACATGACGGGTTTAGATACTACATGACAGGTTTAGATACTACATGACAGGTGTAGATACTACATGACAGGTTTAGATACTACATGATAGGTTTAGATACTACATGACAGGTTTAGATACTACATGACAGGTTTAGATACTAGATGACAGGTTTAGATACTAGATGACAGGTTTAGATACTACATGACAGGTTTAGATACTACATGACAGGTTTAGATACTACATGACAGGTTTAGATACTAGATGACAGGTTTAGATACTAGATGACGGGTTTAGATAATAGATGACAGGTTTAGATACTAGATGACGGGTTTAGATACTAGATTATATGTTTAGATACTACATGATATGTTTAGATACTACATGACGGGTTTAGATACTAGATGACGGGTTTAGAAACTACATGACGGGTTTAGATACCACATGACGGGTTTAGATACTACATGACGGGTTTAGATACTAGATGACGGGTTTAGATACTAGATGACAGGTTTAGATACTAGATGACGGGTTTAGATACTACATGACGGGTTTAGATACTACATGACGGGTTTAGATACTACATGACGGGTTTAGATACTACATGACAGGTTTAGATACTACATGACAGGTTTAGATACTACATGACAGGTTTAGATACTAGATGACGGGTTTAGATACTAGATGACGGGTTTAGATACTAGATGACGGGTTTAGATACTACATGACGGGTTTAGATACTACATGACGGGTTTAGATACTAGATGACGGGTTTAGATACTACATGACGGGTTTAGATACTACATGACAGGTTTAGATACTACATGACAGGTTTAGATACTACATGACAGGTTTAGATACTAGATGACGGGTTTAGATACTAGATGACGGGTTTAGATACTAGATGACGGGTTTAGATACTACATGACTGGTTTAGATACTACATGACGGGTTTAGATACTAGATGACAGGTTTAGATACTAGATGACGGGTTTAGATACTACATGACGGGTTTAGATACTACATGACGGGTTTAGATACTAGATGACGGGTTTAGATACTAGATGACGGGTTTAGATACTACATGACGGGTTTAGATACTACATGACGGGTTTAGATACTACATGACGGGTTTAGATACTACATGACGGGTTTAGATACTACATGACGGGTTTAGATACTACATGACAGGTTTAGATACTACATGACAGGTTTAGATACTAGATGACGGGTTTAGATACCACATGACAGGTTTAGATACTAGATGACGGGTTTAGATACTAGATGACAGGTTTAGATACTAGATGACGGGTTTAGATACTAGATGACAGGTTTAGATACTACATGACGGGTTTAGATACTAGATGACAGGTTTAGATACTAGATGACGGGTTTAGATACTACATGACGGGTTTAGATACTACATGACGGGTTTAGATACTACATGACAGGTTTAGATACTAGATGACGGGTTTAGATACTAGATGACAGGTTTAGATACTAGATGAAGGGTTTAGATACTACATGACGGGTTTAGATACTAGATGACAGGTTTAGATACTAGATGACGGGTTTAGATACTACATGACGGGTTTAGATACTACATGACGGGTTTAGATACTACATGACGGGTTTAGATACTACATGACGGGTTTAGATACTACATGACGGGTTTAGAAACTACATGACGGGTTTAGATACTACATGACGGGTTTAGATACTAGATGACGGGTTTAGATACTAGATGACAGGTTTAGATACTAGATGACGGGTTTAGATACTACATGACGGGTTTAGATACTAGATTACGGGTTTAGATACTACATGACGGGTTTAGATACTACATGACAGGTTTAGATACTACATGACAGGTTTAGATACTAGATGACAGGTTTAGATACTAGATGACGGGTTTAGATACTACTTGACAGGTTTAGATACTACATGACAGGTTTAGATACTAGATGACAGGTTTAGATACTAGATGACGGGTTTAGATACTAGATTATATGTTTAGATACTACATGATATGTTTAGATACTACATGACGGGTTTAGATACTAGATGACGGGTTTAGATACTACATGACGGGTTTAGATACTACATGACGGGTTTAGATACTACATGACGGGTTTAGATACTACATGACGGGTTTAGATACTACATGACGGGTTTAGATACTAGATGACGGGTTTAGATACTAGATTATATGTTTAGATACTACATGATATGTTTAGATACTACATGACGGGTTTAGATACTAGATGACGGGTTTAGATACTAGATGACGGGTTTAGATACTACATGACAGGTTTAGATACTACATGACAGGTTTAGATACTAGATGACGGGTTTAGATACTAGATGACGGGTTTAGATACTAGATTATATGTTTAGATACTACATGATATGTTTAGATACTACATGACGGGATTAGATACTAGATGACAGGTTTAGATACTACATGACGGGTTTAGATACTACATGACGGGTTTAGATACTACATGACGGGTTTAGATACTACATGACGGGTTTAGATACTACATGACGGGTTTAGATACTACTTGACAGGTTTAGATACTACATGACAGGTTTAGATACTAGATGACGGGTTTAGATACTAGATGACGGGTTTAGATACTAGATTATATGTTTAGATACTACATGATATGTTTAGATACTACATGACGGGTTTAGATACTACATGACGGGTTTAGATACTACATGACAGGTTTAGATACTAGATGACAGGTTTAGATACTAGATGACGGGTTTAGATAATAGATGACAGGTTTATATACTAGATGACGGGTTTAGATACTAGATTATATGTTTAGATACTACATGATATGTTTAGATACTACATGACGGGTTTAGATACTAGATGACGGGTTTAGATACTAGATGACGGGTTTAGATACTACATGACAGGTTTAGATACTACATGACAGGTTTAGATACTAGATGACGGGTTTAGATACTAGATGACGGGTTTAGATACTAGATTATATGTTTAGATACTACATGATATGTTTAGATACTACATGACGGGATTAGATACTAGATGACAGGTTTAGATACTACATGACGGGTTTAGATACTACATGACGGGTTTAGATACTACATGACGGGTTTAGAGACTACATGACGGGTTTAGATACTACATGACGGGTTTAGATACTACTTGACAGGTTTAGATACTACATGACAGGTTTAGATACTAGGTGACGGGTTTAGATACTAGATGACGGGTTTAGATACTAGATTATATGTTTAGATACTACATGATATGTTTAGATACTACATGACGGGTTTAGATACTACATGACGGGTTTAGATACTACATGACAGGTTTAGATACTAGATGACAGGTTTAGATAATAGATGACGGGTTTAGATAATAGATGACAGGTTTATATACTAGATGACGGGTTTAGATACTAGATTATATGTTTAGATACTACATGATATGTTTAGATAGTACATGACGGGTTTAGATACTAGATGACGGGTTTAGATACTACATGACGGGTTTAGATACTACATGACGGGTTTAGAAACTACATGACAGGTTTAGATACTAGATTATATGTTTAGATACTACATGACAGGTTTAGATACTAGATTATATGTTTAGATAGTACATGATATGTTTAGATACTACATGAAAGGTTTAGATACTACATGACAGGTTTAGATACTACATGACAGGTTTAGATACTACATGACAGGTGTAGATACTACATGACAGGTTTAGATACTACATGATAGGTTTAGATACTACATGACAGGTTTAGATACTACATGACAGGTTTAGATACTAGATGACAGGTTTAGATACTAGATGACAGGTTTAGATACTACATGACAGGTTTAGATACTACATGACAGGTTTAGATACTACATGACAGGTGTAGATACTACATGACAGGTTTAGATACTACATGATAGGTTTAGATACTACATGACAGGTTTAGATACTAGATGACAGGTTTAGATACTACATGACGGGTTTAGATACTACATGACGGTTTTAGATACTACATGACGGGTTTAGATACTACATGACGGGTTTAGATACTACACGACGGGTTTAGATACTAGATGACAGGTTTAGATACTAGATTATATGTTTAGATACTACATGATATGTTTAGATACTACATGAAAGGTTTAGATACTACATGACAGGTTTAGATACTACATGACAGGTTTAGATACTACATGACAGGTGTAGATACTACATGACAGGTTTAGATACTACATGATAGGTTTAGATACTACATGACAGGTTTAGATACTACATGACAGGTTTAGATACTAGATGACAGGTTTAGATACTAGATGACAGGTTTAGATACTAGATTATATGTTTAGATACTACATGATATGTTTAGATACTACATGACGGGTTTAGATACTAGATGACGGGTTTAGATACTACATGACGGGTTTAGATACTACATGACGGGTTTAGATACTACATGACGGGTTTAGATACTACATCACGGGTTTAGATACTACATGACGGGTTTAGATACTAGATGACGGGTTTAGATACTAGATTATATGTTTAGATACTACATGATATGTTTAGATACTACATGACGGGTTTAGATACTAGATGACGGGTTTAGATACTAGATGACGGGTTTAGATACTACATGACAGGTTTAGATACTAGATGACGGGTTTAGATACTAGATGACGGGTTTAGATACTAGATTACATGTTTAGATACTACATGATATGTTTAGATACTACATGACGGGATTAGATACTAGATGACAGGTTTAGATACTACATGACGGGTTTAGATACTACATGACGGGTTTAGATACTACATGACGGGTTTAGATACTACATGACGGGTTTAGATACTACATGACGGGTTTAGATACTACTTGACAGGTTTAGATACTACATGACAGGTTTAGATACTAGATGACGGGTTTAGATACTAGATGACGGGTTTAGATACTAGATTATATGTTTAGATACTACATGATATGTTTAGATACTACATGACGGGTTTAGATACTACATGACGGGTTTAGATACTACATGACAGGTTTAGATACTAGATGACAGGTTTAGATAATAGATGACGGGTTTAGATAATAGATGACAGGTTTATATACTAGATGACGGGTTTAGATACTAGATTATATGTTTAGATACTACATGATATGTTTAGATAGTACATGACGGGTTTAGATACTAGATGACGGGTTTAGATACTACATGACGGGTTTAGATACTACATGACGGGTTTAGAAACTACATGACAGGTTTAGATACTAGATTATATGTTTAGATACTACATGACAGGTTTAGATACTAGATTATATGTTTAGATAGTACATGATATGTTTAGATACTACATGAAAGGTTTAGATACTACATGACAGGTTTAGATACTACATGACAGGTTTAGATACTACATGACAGGTTTAGATACTACATGATAGGTTTAGATACTACATGACAGGTTTAGATACTACATGACAGGTTTAGATACTAGATGACAGGTTTAGATACTAGATGACAGGTTTAGATACTACATGACAGGTTTAGATACTACATGACAGGTGTAGATACTACATGACAGGTTTAGATACTACATGATAGGTTTAGATACTACATGACAGGTTTAGATACTAGATGACAGGTTTAGATACTACATGACGGGTTTAGATACTACATGACGGGTTTAGATACTACATGACGGGTTTAGATACTACATGACGGGTTTAGATACTACATGACGGGTTTAGATACTAGATGAAAGGTTTAGATACTAGATTATATGTTTAGATACTACATGATATGTTTAGATACTACATGAAAGGTTTAGATACTACATGACAGGTTTAGATACTACATGACAGGTTTAGATACTACATGACAGGTGTAGATACTACATGACAGGTTTAGATACTACATGATAGGTTTAGATACTACATGACAGGTTTAGATACTACATGACAGGTTTAGATACTAGATGACAGGTTTAGATACTAGATGACAGGTTTAGATACTACATGACAGGTTTAGATACTAGATGACGGGTTTAGATACTAGATTATATGTTTAGATACTACATGATATGTTTAGATACTACATGACGGGTTTAGATACTAGATGACGGGTTTAGATACTACATGACGGGTTTAGATACTACATGACGGGTTTAGATACTACATGACGGGTTTAGATACTACATGACGGGTTTAGATACTACATGACGGGTTTAGATACTAGATGACGGGTTTAGATACTAGATTATATGTTTAGATACTACATGATATGTTTAGATACTACATGACGGGTTTAGATACTAGATGACGGGTTTAGATACTAGATGACGGGTTTAGATACTACATGACAGGTTTAGATACTACATGACAGGTTTAGATACTAGATGACGGGTTTAGATACTAGATGACGGGTTTAGATACTAGATTATATGTTTAGATACTACATGATATGTTTAGATACTACATGACGGGATTAGATACTAGATGACAGGTTTAGATACTACATGACGGGTTTAGATACTACATGACGGGTTTAGATACTACATGACGGGTTTAGATACTACATGACGGGTTTAGATACTACATGACGGGTTTAGATACTAGATGACAGGTTTAGATACTAGATTATATGTTTAGATACTACATGATATGTTTAGATACTACATGAAAGGTTTAGATACTACATGACAGGTTTAGATACTACATGACAGGTTTAGATACTACATGACAGGTGTAGATACTACATGACAGGTTTAGATACTACATGATAGGTTTAGATACTACATGACAGGTTTAGATACTACATGACAGGTTTAGATACTACATGACAGGTGTAGATACTACATGACAGGTTTAGATACTACATGACAGGTTTAGATACTAGATGACAGGTTTAGATACTACATGACAGGTTTAGATACTAGATGACGGGTTTAGATACTAGATTATATGTTTAGATACTACATGATATGTTTAGATACTACATGACGGGTTTAGATACTAGATGACGGGTTTAGATACTAGATGACGGGTTTAGATACTACATGACAGGTTTAGATACTACATGACAGGTTTAGATACTAGATGACGGGTTTAGATACTAGATGACGGGTTTAGATACTAGATTACATGTTTAGATACTACATGATATGTTTAGATACTACATGACGGGATTAGATACTAGATGACAGGTTTAGATACTACATGACGGGTTTAGATACTAGATGACAGGTTTAGATACTACATGACGGGTTTAGATACTACATGACGGGTTTAGATACTACATGACGGGTTTAGATACTACTTGACAGGTTTAGATACTACATGACAGGTTTAGATACTAGATGACGGGTTTAGATACTAGATGACGGGTTTAGATACTAGATTATATGTTTAGATACTACATGATATGTTTAGATACTACATGACGGGTTTAGATACTACATGACGGGTTTAGATACTACATGACAGGTTTAGATACTAGATGACAGGTTTAGATAATAGATGACGGTTTAGATAATAGATGACAGGTTTATATACTAGATGACGGGTTTAGATACTAGATTATATGTTTAGATACTACATGATATGTTTAGATAGTACATGACGGGTTTAGATACTACATGACGGGTTTAGATACTACATGACAGGTTTAGATACTAGATGACAGGTTTAGATAATAGATGACGGTTTAGATAATAGATGACAGGTTTATATACTAGATGACGGGTTTAGATACTAGATTATATGTTTAGATACTACATGATATGTTTAGATAGTACATGACGGGTTTAGATACTAGATGACGGGTTTAGAAACTACATGACAGGTTTAGATACTAGATTATATGTTTAGATACTACATGACAGGTTTAGATACTAGATTATATGTTTAGATAGTACATGATATGTTTAGATACTACATGAAAGGTTTAGATACTACATGAC
Source organism: Salvelinus fontinalis (assembly GCF_029448725.1). NCBI lineage: Eukaryota > Metazoa > Chordata > Actinopteri > Salmoniformes > Salmonidae > Salvelinus > Salvelinus fontinalis. Next base: position 10,891,311 of record NC_074681.1, on the reverse strand, counting down.
AGGTTTAGATACTACATGACAGGTTTAGATACTACATGACAGGTGTAGATACTACATGACAGGTTTAGATACTACATGATAGGTTTAGATACTACATGACAGGTTTAGATACTACATGACAGGTTTAGATACTAGATGACAGGTTTAGATACTAGATGACAGGTTTAGATACTACATGACAGGTTTAGATACTACATGACAGGTTTAGATACTACATGACAGGTGTAGATACTACATGACAGGTTTAGATACTACATGATAGGTTTAGATACTACATGACAGGTTTAGATACTAGATGACAGGTTTAGATACTACATGACGGGTTTAGATACTACATGACGGGTTTAGATACTACATGACGGGTTTAGATACTACATGACGGGTTTAGATACTACATGACGGGTTTAGATACTAGATGACAGGTTTAGATACTAGATTATATGTTTAGATACTACATGATATGTTTAGATACTACATGAAAGGTTTAGATACTACATGACAGGTTTAGATACTACATGACAGGTTTAGATACTACATGACAGGTGTAGATACTACATGACAGGTTTAGATACTACATGATAGGTTTAGATACTACATGACAGGTTTAGATACTACATGACAGGTTTAGATACTAGATGACAGGTTTAGATACTAGATGACAGGTTTAGATACTACATGACAGGTTTAGATACTACATGACAGGTTTAGATACTACATGACAGGTTTAGATACTACATGACAGGTTTAGAAAATACATGATAGGTTTAGATACTAAATGACAGGTTTAGATACTACATGCCGGGTTTAGATACTACATGACTGGTTTAGATACTACATGATATGTTTAGATACTACATGACGGGATTAGATACTAGATGACAGGTTTAGATAATACATGACGGGTTTAGATACTACATGACGGGTTTAGATACTACATGACGGGTTTAGAGACTACATGACGGGTTTAGATACTACATGACGGGTTTAGATACTACTTGACAGGTTTAGATACTACATGACAGGTTTAGATACTAGATGACAGGTTTAGATAATAGATGACGGGTTTAGATACTAGATGACAGGTTTAGATACTACATGACAGGTTTAGATACTAGATGACGGGTTTAGATACTAGATTATATGTTTAGATACTACATGATATGTTTAGATACTACATGACGGGTTTAGATACTAGATGACGGGTTTAGATACTACATGACGGGTTTAGATACTACATGACGGGTTTAGATACTACATGACGGGTTTAGATTACTACATGACGGGTTTAGATACTACATGACGGGTTTAGATACTAGATGACTTGTTTAGATACTAGATTATATGTTTAGATACTACATGATATGTTTAGATACTACATGACGGGTTTAGATACTACATGACGGGTTTAGATACTACATGACAGGTTTAGATACTAGATGACAGGTTTGATAATAGATGACGGTTTAGATAATAGATGACAGGTTTATATACTAGATGACGGGTTTAGATACTAGATTATATGTTTAGATACTACATGATATGTTTAGATAGTACATGACGGGTTTAGATACTAGATGACGGGTTTAGATACTACATGACGGGTTTAGAAACTACATGACAGGTTTAGATACTAGATTATATGTTTAGATACTACATGACAGGTTTAGATACTAGATTATATGTTTAGATAGTACATGATATGTTTAGATACTACATGAAAGGTTTAGATACTACATGACAGGTTTAGATACTACATGACAGGTTTAGATACTACATGACAGGTGTAGATACTACATGACAGGTTTAGATACTACATGATAGGTTTAGATACTACATGACAGGTTTAGATACTACATGACAGGTTTAGATACTAGATGACAGGTTTAGATACTAGATGACAGGTTTAGATACTACATGACAGGTTTAGATACTACATGACAGGTTTAGATACTACATGACAGGTGTAGATACTACATGACAGGTTTAGATACTACATGATAGGTTTAGATACTACATGACAGGTTTAGATACTAGATGACAGGTTTAGATACTACATGACGGGTTTAGATACTACATGACGGGTTTAGATACTACATGACGGGTTTAGATACTACATGACGGGTTTAGATACTACATGACGGGTTTAGATACTAGATGACAGGTTTAGATACTAGATTATATGTTTAGATACTACATGATATGTTTAGATACTACATGAAAGGTTTAGATACTACATGACAGGTTTAGATACTACATGACAGGTTTAGATACTACATGACAGGTGTAGATACTACATGACAGGTTTAGATACTACATGATAGGTTTAGATACTACATGACAGGTTTAGATACTACATGACAGGTTTAGATACTAGATGACAGGTTTAGATACTAGATGACAGGTTTAGATACTACATGACAGGTTTAGATACTACATGACAGGTTTAGATACTACATGACAGGTTTAGATACTACATGACAGGTTTAGAAAATACATGATAGGTTTAGATACTAAATGACAGGTTTAGATACTACATGCCGGGTTTAGATACTACATGACTGGTTTAGATACTACATGATATGTTTAGATACTACATGACGGGATTAGATACTAGATGACAGGTTTAGATACTACATGACGGGTTTAGATACTACATGACGGGTTTAGATACTACATGACGGGTTTAGATACTACATGACGGGTTTAGATACTACATGACGGGTTTAGATACTACTTGACAGGTTTAGATACTACATGACAGGTTTAGATACTAGATGACGGGTTTAGATACTAGATGACGGGTTTAGATACTAGATTATATGTTTAGATACTACATGATATGTTTAGATACTACATGACGGGTTTAGATACTACATGACGGGTTTAGATACTACATGACAGGTTTAGATACTAGATGACAGGTTTAGATAATAGATGACGGGTTTAGATACTAGATGACAGGTTTAGATACTACATGACAGGTTTAGATACTAGATGACGGGTTTAGATACTAGATTATATGTTTAGATACTACATGATATGTTTAGATACTACATGACGGGTTTAGATACTAGATGACGGGTTTAGATACTACATGACGGGTTTAGATACTACATGACGGGTTTAGATACTACATGACGGGTTTAGATACTACATGACGGGTTTAGATACTACATGACGGGTTTAGATACTAGATGACGGGTTTAGATACTAGATTATATGTTTAGATACTACATGATATGTTTAGATACTACATGACGGGTTTAGATACTAGATGACGGGTTTAGATACTAGATGACGGGTTTAGATACTACATGACAGGTTTAGATACTACATGACAGGTTTAGATACTAGATGACGGGTTTAGATACTAGATGACGGGTTTAGATACTAGATTATATGTTTAGATACTACATGATATGTTTAGATACTACATGACGGGATTAGATACTAGATGACAGGTTTAGATAATACATGACGGGTTTAGATGCTACATGACGTGTTTAGATACTACATGACGGGTTTAGAGACTACATGACGGGTTTAGATACTACATGACGGGTTTAGATACTACTTGACAGGTTTAGATACTACATGACAGGTTTAGATACTAGATGACGGGTTTAGATACTAGATGACGGGTTTAGATACTAGATTATATGTTTAGATACTACATGATATGTTTAGATACTACATGACGGGTTTAGATACTACATGACGGGTTTAGATACTACATGACAGGTTTAGATACTAGATGACAGGTTTAGATAATAGATGACGGTTTAGATAATAGATGACAGGTTTATATACTAGATGACGGGTTTAGATACTAGATTATATGTTTAGATACTACATGATATGTTTAGATAGTACATGACGGGTTTAGATACTAGATGACGGGTTTAGATACTACATGACGGGTTTAGATACTACATGACGGGTTTAGAAACTACATGACAGGTTTAGATACTAGATTATATGTTTAGATACTACATGACAGGTTTAGATACTAGATTATATGTTTAGATAGTACATGATATGTTTAGATACTACATGAAAGGTTTAGATACTACATGACAGGTTTAGATACTACATGACAGGTTTAGATACTACATGACAGGTGTAGATACTACATGACAGGTTTAGATACTACATGATAGGTTTAGATACTACATGACAGGTTTAGATACTACATGACAGGTTTAGATACTAGATGACAGGTTTAGATACTAGATGACATGTTTAGATACTACATGACAGGTTTAGATACTACATGACAGGTTTAGATACTACATGACAGGTGTAGATACTACATGACAGGTTTAGATACTACATGATAGGTTTAGATACTACATGACAGGTTTAGATACTAGATGACAGGTTTAGATACTACATGACGGGTTTAGATACTACATGACGGGTTTAGATACTACATGACGGGTTTAGATACTACATGACGGGTTTAGATACTACATGACGGGTTTAGATACTAGATGACAGGTTTAGATACTAGATTATATGTTTAGATACTACATGATATGTTTAGATACTACATGAAAGGTTTAGATACTACATGACAGGTTTAGATACTACATGACAGGTTTAGATACTACATGACAGGTGTAGATACTACATGACAGGTTTAGATACTACATGATAGATTTAGATACTACATGAAAGGTTTTGATACTACATGACAGGTTTAGATACTAGATGACAGGTTTAGATACTAGATGACAGGTTTAGATACTACATGACAGGTTTAGATACTACATGACAGGTTTAGATACTACATGACAGGTTTAGATACTACATGACAGGTTTAGAAAATACATGATAGGTTTAGATACTAAATGACAGGTTTAGATACTACATGCCGGGTTTAGATACTACATGACTGGTTTAGATACTACATGATATGTTTAGATACTACATGACGGGATTAGATACTAGATGACAGGTTTAGATAATACATGACGGGTTTAGATACTACATGACGGGTTTAGATACTACATGACGGGTTTAGATACTACATGACGGGTTTAGATACTACATGACGGGTTTAGATACTACTTGACAGGTTTAGATACTACATGACAGGTTTAGATACTAGATGACGGGTTTAGATACTAGATGACGGGTTTAGATACTAGATTATATGTTTAGATACTACATGATATGTTTAGATACTACATGACGGGTTTAGATACTAGATGACAGGTTTAGATAATAGATGACGGGTTTAGATAATAGATGACAGGTTTATATACTAGATGACGGGTTTAGATACTAGATTATATGTTTAGATACTACATGATATGTTTAGATAGTACATGACGGGTTTAGATACTAGATGACGGGTTTAGATACTACATGACGGGTTTAGATACTACATGACGGGTTTAGAAACTACATGACAGGTTTAGATACTAGATTATATGTTTAGATACTACATGACAGGTTTAGATACTAGATTATATGTTTAGATAGTACATGATATGTTTAGATACTACATGAAAGGTTTAGATACTACATGACAGGTTTAGATACTACATGACAGGTTTAGATACTACATGACAGGTGTAGATACTACATGACAGGTTTAGATACTACATGATAGGTTTAGATACTACATGACAGGTTTAGATACTACATGACAGGTTTAGATACTAGATGACAGGTTTAGATACTAGATGACAGGTTTAGATACTACATGACAGGTTTAGATACTACATGACAGGTTTAGATACTACATGACAGGTGTAGATACTACATGACAGGTTTAGATACTACATGATAGGTTTAGATACTACATGACAGGTTTAGATACTAGATGACAGGTTTAGATACTACATGACGGGTTTAGATACTACATGACGGGTTTAGATACTACATGACGGGTTTAGATACTACATGACGGGTTTAGATACTACATGACGGGTTTAGATACTAGATGACAGGTTTAGATACTAGATTATATGTTTAGATACTACATGATATGTTTAGATACTACATGAAAGGTTTAGATAATACATGACAGGTTTAGATACTACATGACAGGTTTAGATACTACATGACAGGTGTAGATACTACATGACAGGTTTAGATACTACATGATAGGTTTAGATACTACATGACAGGTTTAGATACTACATGACAGGTTTAGATACTACATGACAGGTTTAGATACTACATGACAGGTTTAGATACTACATGACAGGTTTAGAAAATACATGAAAGGTTTAGATACTAAATGACAGGTTTAGATACTACATGCCGGGTTTAGATACTACATGACTGGTTTAGATACTACATGATATGTTTAGATACTACATGACGGGATTAGATACTAGATGACAGGTTTAGATACTACATGACGGGTTTAGATACTACATGACGGGTTTAGATACTACATGACGGGTTTAGATACTACATGACGGGTTTAGATACTACATGACGGGTTTAGATACTACTTGACAGGTTTAGATACTACATGACAGGTTTAGATACTAGATGACGGGTTTAGATACTAGATGACGGGTTTAGATACTAGATTATATGTTTAGATACTACATGATATGTTTAGATACTACATGACGGGTTTAGATACTACATGACGGGTTTAGATACTACATGACAGGTTTAGATACTAGATGACAGGTTTAGATAATAGATGACGGGTTTAGATAATAGATGACAGGTTTATATACTAGATGACGGGTTTAGATACTAGATTATATGTTTAGATACTACATGATATGTTTAGATAGTACATGACGGGTTTAGATACTAGATGACGGGTTTAGATACTACATGACGGGTTTAGATACTACATGACGGGTTTAGAAACTACATGACAGGTTTAGATACTAGATTATATGTTTAGATACTACATGACAGGTTTAGATACTAGATTATATGTTTAGATAGTACATGATATGTTTAGATACTACATGAAAGGTTTAGATACTACATGACAGGTTTAGATACTACATGACAGGTTTAGATACTACATGACAGGTGTAGATACTACATGACAGGTTTAGATACTACATGATAGGTTTAGATACTACATGACAGGTTTAGATACTACATGACAGGTTTAGATACTAGATGACAGGTTTAGATACTAGATGACAGGTTTAGATACTACATGACAGGTTTAGATACTACATGACAGGTTTAGATACTACATGACAGGTGTAGATACTACATGACAGGTTTAGATACTACATGATAGGTTTAGATACTACATGACAGGTTTAGATACTAGATGACAGGTTTAGATACTACATGACGGGTTTAGATACTACATGACGGGTTTAGATACTACATGACGGGTTTAGATACTACATGACGGGTTTAGATACTAGATGACAGGTTTAGATACTAGATTATATGTTTAGATACTACATGATATGTTTAGATACTACATGAAAGGTTTAGATACTACATGACAGGTTTAGATACTACATGACAGGTTTAGATACTACATGACAGGTGTAGATACTACATGACAGGTTTAGATACTACATGATAGGTGTAGATACTACATGACAGGTTTAGATACTACATGACAGGTTTAGATACTAGATGACAGGTTTAGATACTAGATGACAGGTTTAGATACTACATGACAGGTTTAGATACTACATGACAGGTTTAGATACTACATGACAGGTTTAGATACTACATGACAGGTTTAGAAAATACATGATAGGTTTAGATCCTAAATGACAGGTTTAGATACTACATGCCGGGTTTAGATACTACATGACTGGTTTAGATACTACATGATATGTTTAGATACTACATGACGGGATTAGATACTAGATGACAGGTTTAGATAATACATGACGGGTTTAGATACTACATGACGGGTTTAGATACTACATGACGGGTTTAGAGACTACATGACGGGTTTAGATACTACATGACGGGTTTAGATACTACTTGACAGGTTTAGATACTACATGACAGGTTTAGACACTAGATGACGGGTTTAGATACTAGATGACGGGTTTAGATACTAGATTATATGTTTAGATACTACATGATATGTTTAGATACTACATGACGGGTTTAGATACTACATGACGGGTTTAGATACTACATGACAGGTTTAGATACTAGATGACAGGTTTAGATAATAGATGACGGGTTTAGATAATAGATGACAGGTTTATATACTAGATGACGGGTTTAGATACTAGATTATATGTTTAGATACTACATGATATGTTTAGATAGTACATGACGGGTTTAGATACTAGATGACGGGTTTAGATACTACATGACGGGTTTAGATACTACATGACGGGTTTAGAAACTACATGACAGGTTTAGATACTAGATTATATGTTTAGATACTACATGACAGGTTTAGATACTAGATTATATGTTTAGATAGTACATGATATGTTTAGATACTACATGAAAGGTTTAGATACTACATGACAGGTTTAGATACTACATGACAGGTTTAGATACTACATGACAGGTGTAGATACTACATGACAGGTTTAGATACTACATGATAGGTTTAGATACTACATGACAGGTTTAGATACTACACGACAGGTTTAGATACTAGATGACAGGTTTAGATACTACATGACAGGTTTAGATACTACATGACAGGTTTAGATACTACATGACAGGTGTAGATACTACATGACAGGTTTAGATACTACATGATAGGTTTAGATACTACATGACAGGTTTAGATACTAGATGACAGGTTTAGATACTACATGACGGGTTTAGATACTACATGACGGGTTTAGATACTACATGACGGGTTTAGATACTACATGACGGGTTTAGATACTAGATGACAGGTTTAGATACTAGATTATATGTTTAGATACTACATGATATGTTTAGATACTACATGAAAGGTTTAGATACTACATGACAGGTTTAGATACTACATGACAGGTTTAGATACTACATGACAGGTGTAGATACTACATGACAGGTTTAGATACTACATGATAGGTGTAGATACTACATGACAGGTTTAGATACTACATGACAGGTTTAGATACTAGATGACAGGTTTAGATACTAGATGACAGGTTTAGATACTACATGACAGGTTTAGATACTACATGACAGGTTTAGATACTACATGACAGGTTTAGATACTACATGACAGGTTTAGAAAATACATGATAGGTTTAGATCCTAAATGACAGGTTTAGATACTACATGCCGGGTTTAGATACTACATGACTGGTTTAGATACTACATGATAGGTTTAGATACTACATGACGGGTTTAGATACTACATGACAGGTTTAGATACTACATGACAGGTTTAGATACTACATGACAGGTTTAGATACTACATGATAGGTTTAGATACTACATGATAGGTTTAGATACTATATGATGTGTTTAGATACTACATGACGGGTTTAGATACTACATGACGGGTTTAGATACTAGATGACAGGTTTAGATACTAGATTATATGTTTAGATACTACATGATATGTTTAGATACTACATGAAAGGTTTAGATACTACATGACAGGTTTAGATACTACATGACAGGTTTAGATACTACATGACAGGTGTAGATACTACATGACAGGTTTAGATACTACATGATAGGTTTAGATACTACATGACAGGTTTAGATACTACATGACAGGTTTAGATACTAGATGACAGGTTTAGATACTAGATGACAGGTTTAGATACTACATGACAGGTTTAGATACTACATGACAGATTTAGATACTACATGACAGGTTTAGATACTACATGACAGGTTTAGAAAATACATGATAGGTTTAGATACTAAATGACAGGTTTAGATACTACATGATAGGTTTAGATACTACATGACAGGTTTAGATACTACATGACGGGTTTAGAAACTACATGACAGGTTTAGATACTAGATTATATGTTTAGATACTACATGACAGGTTTAGATACTAGATTATATGTTTAGATAGTACATGATATGTTTAGATACTACATGAAAGGTTTAGATACTACATGACAGGTTTAGATACTACATGACAGGTTTAGATACTACATGACAGGTGTAGATACTACATGACAGGTTTAGATACTACATGATAGGTTTAGATACTACATGACAGGTTTAGATACTACATGACAGGTTTAGATACTAGATGACAGGTTTAGATACTAGATGACAGGTTTAGATACTACATGACAGGTTTAGATACTACATGACAGGTTTAGATACTACATGACAGGTGTAGATACTACATGACAGGTTTAGATACTACATGATAGGTTTAGATACTACATGACAGGTTTAGATACTAGATGACAGGTTTAGATACTACATGACGGGTTTAGATACTACATGACGGGTTTAGATACTACATGACGGGTTTAGATACTACATGACGGGTTTAGATACTAGATGACAGGTTTAGATACTAGATTATATGTTTAGATACTACATGATATGTTTAGATACTACATGAAAGGTTTAGATACTACATGACAGGTTTAGATACTACATGACAGGTTTAGATACTACATGACAGGTGTAGATACTACATGACAGGTTTAGATACTACATGATAGGTGTAGATACTACATGACAGGTTTAGATACTACATGACAGGTTTAGATACTAGATGACAGGTTTAGATACTACATGACAGGTTTAGATACTACATGACAGGTTTAGATACTACATGACAGGTTTAGATACTACATGACAGGTTTAGATACTACATGACAGGTTTAGAAAATACATGATAGGTTTAGATCCTAAATGACAGGTTTAGATACTACATGCCGGGTTTAGATACTACATGACTGGTTTAGATACTACATGATATGTTTAGATACTACATGACGGGATTAGATACTAGATGACAGGTTTAGATAATACATGACGGGTTTAGATACTACATGACGGGTTTAGATACTACATGACGGGTTTAGAGACTACATGACGGGTTTAGATACTACATGACGGGTTTAGATACTACTTGACAGGTTTAGATACTACATGACAGGTTTAGACACTAGATGACGGGTTTAGATACTAGATGACGGGTTTAGATACTAGATTATATGTTTAGATACTACATGATATGTTTAGATACTACATGACGGGTTTAGATACTACATGACGGGTTTAGATACTACATGACAGGTTTAGATACTAGATGACAGGTTTAGATAATAGATGACGGGTTTAGATAATAGATGACAGGTTTATATACTAGATGACGGGTTTAGATACTAGATTATATGTTTAGATACTACATGATATGTTTAGATAGTACATGACGGGTTTAGATACTAGATGACGGGTTTAGATACTACATGACGGGTTTAGATACTACATGACGGGTTTAGAAACTACATGACAGGTTTAGATACTAGATTATATGTTTAGATACTACATGACAGGTTTAGATACTAGATTATATGTTTAGATAGTACATGATATGTTTAGATACTACATGAAAGGTTTAGATACTACATGACAGGTTTAGATACTACATGACAGGTTTAGATACTACATGACAGGTGTAGATACTACATGACAGGTTTAGATACTACATGATAGGTTTAGATACTACATGACAGGTTTAGATACTACATGACAGGTTTAGATACTAGATGACAGGTTTAGATACTAGATGACAGGTTTAGATACTACATGACAGGTTTAGATACTACATGACAGGTTTAGATACTACATGACAGGTGTAGATACTACATGACAGGTTTAGATACTACATGATAGGTTTAGATACTACATGAGAGGTTTAGATACTAGATGACAGGTTTAGATACTACATGACGGGTTTAGATACTACATGACGGGTTTAGATACTACATGACGGGTTTAGATACTACATGACGGGTTTAGATACTAGATGACAGGTTTAGATACTAGATTATATGTTTAGATACTACATGATATGTTTAGATACTACATGAAAGGTTTAGATACTACATGACAGGTTTAGATACTACATGACAGGTTTAGATACTACATGACAGGTGTAGATACTACATGACAGGTTTAGATACTACATGATAGGTGTAGATACTACATGACAGGTTTAGATACTACATGACAGGTTTAGATACTAGATGACAGGTTTAGATACTAGATGACAGGTTTAGATACTACATGACAGGTTTAGATACTACATGACAGGTTTAGATACTACATGACAGGTTTAGATACTACATGACAGGTTTAGAAAATACATGATAGGTTTAGATCCTAAATGACAGGTTTAGATACTACATGCCGGGTTTAGATACTACATGACTGGTTTAGATACTACATGATAGGTTTAGATACTACATGACGGGTTTAGATACTACATGACAGGTTTAGATACTACATGACAGGTTTAGATACTACATGACAGGTTTAGATACTACATGATAGGTTTAGATACTACATGATAGGTTTAGATACTATATGATGTGTTTAGATACTACATGACGGGTTTAGATACTACATGACGGGTTTAGATACTAGATGACAGGTTTAGATACTAGATTATATGTTTAGATACTACATGATATGTTTAGATACTACATGAAAGGTTTAGATACTACATGACAGGTTTAGATACTACATGACAGGTTTAGATACTACATGACAGGTGTAGATACTACATGACAGGTTTAGATACTACATGATAGGTTTAGATACTACATGACAGGTTTAGATACTACATGACAGGTTTAGATACTAGATGACAGGTTTAGATACTAGATGACAGGTTTAGATACTACATGACAGGTTTAGATACTACATGACAGATTTAGATACTACATGACAGGTTTAGATACTACATGACAGGTTTAGAAAATACATGATAGGTTTAGATACTAAATGACAGGTTTAGATACTACATGATAGGTTTAGATACTACATGACAGGTTTAGATACTACATGACAGGTTTAGATACTAGATGACAGGTTTAGATACTAGATGACAGGTTTAGATACTACATGACAGGTTTAGATACTACATGACAGGTTTAGATACTACATGACAGGTGTAGATACTACATGACAGGTTTAGATACTACATGATAGGTTTAGATACTACATGACAGGTTTAGATACTAGATGACAGGTTTAGATACTACATGACGGGTTTAGATACTACATGACGGGTTTAGATACTACATGACGGGTTTAGATACTACATGACGGGTTGATATACTACATGACGGGTTTAGATACTAGATGACAGGTTTAGATACTAGATTATATGTTTAGATACTACATGATATGTTTAGATACTACATGAAAGGTTTAGATACTACATGACAGGTTTAGATACTACATGACAGGTTTAGATACTACATGACAGGTGTAGATACTACATGACAGGTTTAGATACTACATGATATGTTTAGATACTACATGACAGGTTTAGATACTACATGACAGGTTTAGATACTAGATGACAGGTTTAGATACCAGATGACAGGTTTAGATACTACATGACAGGTTTAGATACTACATGACAGGTTTAGATACTACATGACAGGTGTAGATACTACATGACAGGTTTAGATACTACATGATAGGTTTAGATACTACATGACAGGTTTAGATACTAGATGACAGGTTTAGATACTACATGACGGGTTTAGATACTACATGACGGGTTTAGATACTACATGACGGGTTTAGATACTACATGACGGGTTGATATACTACATGACGGGTTTAGATACTAGATGACAGGTTTAGATACTAGATTATATGTTTAGATACTACATGATATGTTTAGATACTACATGAAAGGTTTAGATACTACATGACAGGTTTAGATACTACATGACAGGTTTAGATACTACATGACAGGTGTAGATACTACATGACAGGTTTAGATACTACATGATATGTTTAGATACTACATGACAGGTTTAGATACTACATGACAGGTTTAGATACTAGATGACAGGTTTAGATACCAGATGACAGGTTTAGATACTACATGACAGGTTTAGATAATTCATGACAGGTTTAGATACTACATGACAGGTTTAGATACTACATGACAGGTTTAGAAAATACATGATAGGTTTAGATACTAAATGATAGGTTTAGATACTACATGCCGGGTTTAGATACTACATGACTGGTTTAGATACTACATGATAGGTTTAGATACTACATGACGGGTTTAGATACTACATGACAGGTTTAGATACTACTTGAAAGGTTTAGATACTACATGACAGGTTTAGATACTACATGATAGGTTTAGATACTACATGATAGGTTTAGATACTATATGATATGTTTAGATACTACATGACGGGTTTAGATACTACATGATGGGTTTAGATACTACATGACGGGTTTAGATACTACATGATTGGTTTAGATACTACATGACGGGTTTAGATACTACATTACGGGTTTAGATACTACATGACGGGTTTAGATACTACATGACGGGTTTAGATACTACATGACGGGTTTAGATACTTCATGACGGGTTTAGATACTACATGACGGGTTTAGATACTACATGACGGGTTTAGATACTACATGACGGGTTTGGATACTACATGACGGGTTTAGATACTAGATGACAGGTTTAGATACTAGATTATATGTTTAGATACTACATGACAGGTTTAGATACTAGATTATATGTTTAGATACTGCATGATATGTTTAGAAACTACATGAAAGGTTTAGATACTACATGACAGGTTTAGATACTACATGACAGGTGTAGATACTGCATGACAGGTTTAGATACTACATGACAGGTTTAGATACTAGATGACAGGTTTAGATACTAGATGACAGGTTTAGATACTACATGACAGGTTTAGATACTACATGATAGGTTTAGATACTACATGATAGGTTTAGATACTATATGATATGTTTAGATACTACATGACAGGTTTAGATACTACATGATGGGTTTAGATACTACATGACGGGTTTAGATACTACATGATTGGTTTAGATACTAAATGACGGGTTTAGATACTACATTACGGGTTTAGATACTACATGACGGGTTTAGATACTACATGACGGGTTTAGATACTACATGACGGGTTTAGATACTACATGACGGGTTTAGATACTACATGACAGGTTTAAATACTACATGACGGGTTTAGATACTACATGACGGGTTTAGATACTACATGACGGGTTTAGATACTACATGACGGGTTTAGATACTACATGACGGGTTTAGATACTACATGACGGGTTTAGATACTACATGACAGGTTTAGATACTAGATGACAGGTTTAGATACTAGATGACAGGTTTAGATACTACATGACAGGTTTAGATACTACATGACAGATTTAGATACTACATGACAGGTTTAGATACTACATGACAGGTTTAGAAAATACATGATAGGTTTAGATACTAAATGACAGGTTTAGATACTACATGCCGGGTTTAGATACTACATGACTGGTTTAGATACTACATGATAGGTTTAGATACTACATGACGGGTTTAGATACTACATGACAGGTTTAGATACTACATGACAGGTTTAGATACTACATGACAGGTTTAGATACTACATGATAGGTTTAGATACTACATGATAGGTTTAGATACTATATGATATGTTTAGATACTACATGACGGGTTTAGATACTACATGATGGGTTTAGATACTACATGACGGGTTTAGATACTACATGATTGGTTTAGATACTACATGACGGGTTTAGATACTACATTACGGGTTTAGATACTACATGACGGGTTTAGATACTACATGACGGGTTTAGATACTACATGACGGGTTTAGATACTACATGACGGGTTTAGATACTACATGACGGGTTTAGATACTACATGACGGGTTTAGATACTACATGACGGGTTTAGATACTACATGACGGGTTTAGATACTACATGACGGGTTTAGATACTAGATGACAGGTTTAGATACTAGATTATATGTTTAGATAGTACATGATATGTTTAGATACTACATGAAAGGTTTAGATACTACATGACAGGTTTAGATACTTCATGACAGGTTTAGATACTACATGACAGGTGTAGATACTACATGACAGGTTTAGATACTACATGATAGGTTTAGATACTACATGACAGGTTTAGATACTACATGACAGGTTTAGATACTAGATGACAGGTTTAGATACTAGATGACAGGTTTAGATACTACATGACAGGTTTAGATACTACATGACAGGTTTAGATACTACACGACAGGTGTAGATACTACATGACAGGTTTAGATACTACATGATAGGATTAGATACTACATGACAGGTTTAGATACTAGATGACAGGTTTAGATACTACATGACGGGTTTAGATACTACATGACGGGTTTAGATACTACATGACGGGTTTAGATACTACATGACGGGTTGATATACTACATGACGGGTTTAGATACTAGATGACAGGTTTAGATACTAGATTATATGTTTAGATACTACATGATATGTTTAGATACTACATGAAAGGTTTAGATACTACATGACAGGTTTAGATACTACATGACAGGTTTAGATACTACATGACAGGTGTAGATACTACATGACAGGTTTAGATACTACATGATAGGTTTAGATACTACATGACAGGTTTAGATACTACATGACAGGTTTAGATACTAGATGACAGGTTTAGATACCAGATGACAGGTTTAGATACTACATGACAGGTTTAGATAATTCATGACAGGTTTAGATACTACATGACAGGTTTAGATACTACATGACAGGTTTAGAAAATACATGATAGGTTTAGATACTAAATGACAGGTTTAGATACTACATGCCGGGTTTAGATACTACATGACTGGTTTAGATACTACATGATAGGTTTAGATACTACATGACGGGTTTAGATACTACATGACAGGTTTAGATACTACATGAAAGGTTTAGATACTACATGACAGGTTTAGATACTACATGATAGGTTTAGATACTACATGATAGGTTTAGATACTATATGATATGTTTAGATACTACATGACGGGTTTAGATACTACATGATGGGTTTAGATACTACATGACGGGTTTAGATACTACATGATTGGTTTAGATACTACATGACGGGTTTAGATACTACATTACGGGTTTAGATACTACATGACGGGTTTAGATACTACATGACGGGTTTAGATACTACATGACGGGTTTAGATACTACATGACGGGTTTAGATACTACATGACGGGTTTAGATACTACATGACGGGTTGAGATACTACATGACGGGTTTAGATACTACATGACGGGTTTAGATACTACATGACGGGTTTAGATACTAGATGACAGGTTTAGATACTAGATTATATGTTTAGATACTACATGACAGGTTTAGATACTAGATTATATGTTTAGATACTGCATGATATGTTTAGATACTACATGAAAGGTTTAGATACTACATGACAGGTTTAGATACTACATGACAGGTGTAGATACTACATGACAGGGTTAGATACTACATGACAGGTTTAGATACTAGATGACAGGTTTAGATACTAGATGACAGGTTTAGATACTACATGACAGGTTTAGATACTACATGATAGGTTTAGATACTACATGATAGGTTTAGATACTATATGATATGTTTAGATACTACATGACAGGTTTAGATACTACATGACGGGTTTAGATACTATATGACGGGTTTAGATACTACATGACTGGTTTAGATACTAAATGACGGGTTTAGATACTACATGACGGGTTTAGATACTACATGACGGGTTTAGATACTACATGACGGGTTTAGATACTACAAGACGGGTTTAGATACTACATGACGGGTTTAGATACTACATGACAGGTTTAGATACTACATGACGGGTTTAGATACTACATGACGGGTTTAGATACTACATGACGGGTTTAGATACTACATGACGGGTTTAGATACTACATGACGGGTTTAGATACTACATGACGGGTTTAGATACTAGATGACGGGTTTAGATACTA
Source organism: Salvelinus fontinalis (assembly GCF_029448725.1). NCBI lineage: Eukaryota > Metazoa > Chordata > Actinopteri > Salmoniformes > Salmonidae > Salvelinus > Salvelinus fontinalis. Next base: position 10,873,319 of record NC_074681.1, on the reverse strand, counting down.
GATGATAGGTTTAGATACTACATGATAGGTTTAGATACTACATGAAAGGTTTAGATACTACATGACAGGTTTAGATACTACAAGACGGGTTTAGATACTAGATGACAGGTTTAGATACTAGATGACAGGTTTAGATACTACATGATATGTTTAGATACTACATGAAAGGTTTAGATACTACATGACAGGTTTAGATACTACATGACGGGTTTAGATACTACATGACAGGTTTAGATACTACATGACAGGTTTAGATACTAGATGACAGGTTTAGATACTGCATGACGGGTTTAGATACTACATGACGGGTTTAGATACTACATGACGGGTTTAGATACTACATGACGGGTTTAGATACTACATGACGGGTTTAGATACTAGATGACAGGTTTAGATACTAGATGACAGGTTTAGATACTACATGACAGGTTTAGATACTACATGACAGGTTTAGATACTACATGACAGGTTTAGATACTACATGACAGGTTTAGATACTACATGACAGGTTTAGATACTACATGACAGGTTTAGATACTACATGACAGGTTTAGATACTACATGACAGGTTTAGATACTACATGACAGGTTTAGATACTACATGACAGGTTTAGATACTACATGACAGGTTTAGATACTACATGACAGGTTTAGATACTACATGACGGGTTTAGATACTACATGACGGGTTTAGATACTACATGACAGGTTTAGATACTACATGACAGGTTTAGATACTAGATGACGGGTTTAGATACTAGATGACAGGTTTAGATACTACATGACAGGTTTAGATACTACATGACAGGTTTAGATACTACATGACAGGTGTAGATACTACATGACAGGTTTAGATACTACATGACGGGTTTAGATACTACATGACAGGTTTAGATACTAGATGACAGGTTTAGATACTACATGACGGGTTTAGATACTACATGACGGGTTTAGATACTACATGACGGGTTTAGATACTACATGACGGGTTTAGATACTACATGACGGGTTTAGATACTAGATGACAGGTTTAGATACTAGATGACAGGTTTAGATACTACATGACAGGTTTAGATACTACATGACGGGTTTAGATACTACATGACAGGTTTAGATACTACATGACAGGTTTAGATACTACATGACGGGTTTAGATACTACATGACGGGTTTAGATACTACATGACAGGTTTAGATACTACATGACGGGTTTAGATACTACATGACAGGTTTAGATACTAGATGACAGGTTTAGATACTAGATGACAGGTTTAGATACTACATGACAGGTTTAGATACTACATGACAGGTTTAGATACTACATGACAGGTTTAGATACTACATGACAGGTTTAGAAACTACATGACAGGTTTAGATACTAGATGACAGGTTTAGATACTACATGACGGGTTTAGATACTACATGACTGGTTTAGATACTACATGACAGGTTTAGATACTACATGACGGGTTTAGATACTACATGACAGGTTTAGATACTACATGACAGGTTTAGATACTACATGACAGGTTTAGATACTACATGACAGGTTTAGATACTACATGACAGGTTTAGATACTATATGACGGGTTTAGATACTACATGACGGGTTTAGATACTACATGACGGGTTTAGATACTAGATGACAGGTTTAGATACTAGATGACAGGTTTAGATACTACATGACGGGTTTAGATACTACATGACAGGTTTAGATACTACATGACAGGTTTAGATACTACATGACGGGTTTAGATACTACATGACGGGTTTAGATACTACATGACGGGTTTAGATACTACATGACGGGTTTAGATACTACATGACGGGTTTAGATACTACATGACGGGTTTAGATACTAGATGACAGGTTTAGATACTAGATGACAGGTTTAGATACTACATGACGGGTTTAGATACTACATGACGGGTTTAGATACTACATGACAGGTTTAGATACTACATGACAGGTTTAGATACTACATGACAGGTTTAGATACTAAATGACAGGTTTAGATACTACATGACGGGTTTAGATACTACATGACTGGTTTAGATACTACATGACAGGTTTAGATACTACATGACGGGTTTAGATACTACATGACGGGTTTAGATACTACATGACAGGTTTAGATACTACATGACGGGTTTAGATACTACATGACGGGTTTAGATACTACATGACAGGTTTAGATACTACATGACGGGTTTAGATACTACATGACGGGTTTAGATACTACATGACGGGTTTAGATACTACATGACGGGTTTAGATACTACATGACGGGTTTAGATACTACATGACGGGTTTAGATACTACATGACGGGTTTAGATACTACATGACGGGTTTAGATACTACATGACGGGTTTAGATACTACATGACGGGTTTAGATACTACATGACGGGTTTAGATACTACATGACGGGTTTAGATACTACATGACGGGTTTAGATACTACATGACGGGTTTAGATACTACATGACGGGTTTAGATACTAAATGACGGGTTTAGATACTAGATGACAGGTTTAGATACTAGATGACAGGTTTAGATACTACATGAGAGGTTTAGATACTAGATTATATGTTTAGATACTACATGATATGTTTAGATACTACATGACAGGTTTAGATACTACATGACGGGTTTAGATACTACATGACAGGTTTAGATACTACATGACAGGTTTAGATACTACATGACAGGTTTAGATACTACATGACGGGTTTAGATACTACATGACAGGTTTAGATACTACATGACAGGTTTAGATACTAGATGACAGGTTTAGATACTAGATGACAGGTTTAGATACTACATGACAGGTTTAGATACTACATGACAGGTTTAGATACTAGATGACAGGTTTAGATACTACATGACGGGTTTAGATACTACATGACGGGTTTAGATACTACATGACGGGTTTAGATACTACATGACGGGTTTAGATACTACATGACGGGTTTAGATACTACATGACGGGTTTAGATACTACATGACGGGTTTAGATACTACATGACGGGTTTAGATACTACATGACGGGTTTAGATACTAGATGACAGGTTTAGATACTAGATGACGGGTTTAGATACTACATGACAGGTTTAGATACTAGATGACAGGTTTAGATACTACATGACAGGTTTAGATACTACATGACAGGTTTAGATACTACATGACGGGTTTAGATACTACATGACAGGTGTAGATACTACATGACGGGTTTAGATACTACATGACAGGTTTAGATACTACATGACAGGTTTAGATACTACATGACAGGTTTAGATACTAGATGACAGGTTTAGATACTAGATGACAGGTTTAGATACTACATGACGGGTTTAGATACTACATGACAGGTTTAGATACTACATGACAGGTTTAGATACTACATGACAGGTTTAGATACTACATGACAGGTTTAGATACTACATGACGGGTTTAGATACTACATGACGGGTTTAGATACTACATGACGGGTTTAGATACTAAATGACGGGTTTAGATACTACATGACGGGTTTAGATACTACATGACGGGTTTAGATACTACATGACGGGTTTAGATACTACATGACGGGTTTAGATACTACATGACGGGTTTAGATACTACATGACAGGTTTAGATACTACATGACGGGTTTAGATACTACATGACGGGTTTAGATACTACATGACGGGTTTAGATACTACATGACGGGTTTAGATACTACATGACGGGTTTAGATACTACATGACGGGTTTAGATACTAGATGACGGGTTTAGATACTAGATGACAGGTTTAGATACTACATGACAGGTTTAGATACTACATGACGGGTTTAGATACTACATGACGGGTTTAGATACTACATGACAGGTTTAGATACTACATGACGGGTTTAGATACTACATGACGGGTTTAGATACTACATGACAGGTTTAGATACTACATGACGGGTTTAGATACTACATGACGGGTTTAGATACTACATGACAGGTTTAGATACTACATGACAGGTTTAGATACTACATGACGGGTTTAGATACTACATGACGGGTTTAGATACTACATGACGGGTTTAGATACTAGATGACAGGTTTAGATACTAGATGACGGGTTTAGATACTACATGACGGGTTTAGATACTACATGACGGGTTTAGATACTACATGACGGGTTTAGATACTACATGACAGGTTTAGATACTACATGACGGGTTTAGATACTACATGACGGGTTTAGATACTAGATGACGGGTTTAGATACTACATGACGGGTTTAGATACTACATGACGGGTTTAGATACTACATGACGGGTTTAGATACTACATGACGGGTTTAGATACTAAATGACAGGTTTAGATACTACATGACGGGTTTAGATACTACATGACGGGTTTAGATACTACATGACGGGTTTAGATACTACATGACGGGTTTAGATACTACATGACAGGTTTAGATACTACATGACAGGTTTAGATACTACATGACAGGTTTAGATACTACATGACGGGTTTAGATACTACATGACAGGTTTAGATACTAGATGACGGGTTTAGATACTACATGACGGGTTTAGATACTACATGACGGGTTTAGATACTAGATGACGGGTTTAGATACTAGATGACAGGTTTAGATACTACATGACAGGTTTAGATACTACATGACAGGTTTAGATACTACATGACAGGTTTAGATACTACATGACAGGTTTAGATACTACATGACAGGTTTAGATACTACATGACAGGTTTAGATACTACATGACAGGTTTAGATACTACATGACAGGTTTAGATACTACATGACGGGTTTAGATACTAGATGACAGGTTTAGATACTAGATGACAGGTTTAGATACTACATGACAGGTTTAGATACTACATGACAGGTTTAGATACTACATGACAGGTTTAGATACTACATGACGGGTTTAGATACTACATGACAGGTTTAGATACTACATGACAGGTTTAGATACTACATGACGGGTTTAGATACTACATGACTGGTTTAGATACTACATGACAGGTTTAGATACTACATGACGGGTTTAGATACTACATGACAGGTTTAGATACTACATGACAGGTTTAGATACTACATGACAGGTTTAGATACTACATGACAGGTTTAGATACTACATGACAGGTTTAGATACTATATGACAGGTTTAGATACTACATGACGGGTTTAGATACTACATGACGGGTTTAGATACTACATGACGGGTTTAGATACTACATGACGGGTTTAGATACTACATGACGGGTTTAGATACTACATGACGGGTTTAGATACTACATGACGGGTTTAGATACTACATGACGGGTTTAGATACTACATGACGGGTTTAGATACTACATGACGGGTTTAGATACTACATGACGGGTTTAGATACTACATGACGGGTTTAGATACTACATGACGGGTTTAGATACTACATGACGGGTTTAGATACTAAATGACGGGTTTAGATACTAGATGACAGGTTTAGATACTAGATGACAGGTTTAGATACTACATGACAGGTTTAGATACTAGATGACAGGTTTAGATACTACATGACAGGTTTAGATACTACATGACAGGTTTAGATACTACATGACAGGTTTAGATACTAGATGACAGGTTTAGATACTACATGACGGGTTTAGATACTACATGACGGGTTTAGATACTACATGACGGGTTTAGATACTACATGACGGGTTTAGATACTACATGACGGGTTTAGATACTACATGACGGGTTTAGATACTACATGACGGGTTTAGATACTACATGACAGGTTTAGATACTACATGACAGGTGTAGATACTACATGACAGGTTTAGATACTACATGACAGGTTTAGATACTACATGACAGGTTTAGATACTACATGACAGGTTTAGATACTAGATGACAGGTTTAGATACTACATGACAGGTTTAGATACTACATGACAGGTTTAGATACTACATGACAGGTTTAGATACTACATGACAGGTGTAGATACTACATGACAGGTTTAGATACTACATGACAGGTTTAGATACTACATGACAGGTTTAGATACTACATGACAGGTTTAGATACTAGATGACAGGTTTAGATACTACATGACGGGTTTAGATACTACATGAGGGGTTTAGATACTACATGACGGGTTTAGATACTACATGACGGGTTTAGATACTACATGACGGGTTTAGATACTACATGACGGGTTTAGATACTACATGACGGGTTTAGATACTACATGACAGGTTTAGATACTACATGACGGGTTTAGATACTAGATGACAGGTTTAGATACTAGATTATATGTTTAGATACTACATGACAGGTTTAGATACTAGATTATATGTTTAGATACTACATGATATGTTTAGATACTACATGACAGGTTTAGATACTACATGACAGGTTTAGATACTACATGACAGGTGTAGATACTACATGACAGGTTTAGATACTACATGATAGGTTTAGATACTACATGACAGGTTTAGATACTACATGACAGGTTTAGATACTAGATGACAGGTTTAGATACTAGATGAAAGGTTTAGATACTACATGACAGGTTTAGATACTACATGATAGGTTTAGATACTACATGACAGGTTTAGATACTATATGACAGGTTTAGATACTACATGACAGGTTTAGATACTACATGACGGGTTTAGATACTACATGACGGGTTTAGATACTACATGATTGGTTTAGATACTAAATGACGGGTTTAGATACTACATGACGGGTTTAGATACTACATGACGGGTTTAGATACTACATGACGGGTTTAGATACTACATGACGGGTTTAGATACTACATGACGGGTTTAGATACTACATGACAGGTTTAGATACTACATGACGGGTTTAGATACTACATGACGGGTTTAGATACTACATGACGGGTTTAGATACTACATGACGGGTTTAGATACTACATGACGGGTTTAGATACTACATGACGGGTTTAGATACTAGATGACGGGTTTAGATACTAGATGACAGGTTTAGATACTACATGACAGGTTTAGATACTACATGACAGGTTTAGATACTACATGACAGGTGTAGATACTACATGACAGGTTTAGATACTACATGATAGGTTTAGATACTACATGACAGGTTTAGATACTACATGAAAGGTTTAGATACTACATGACAGGTTTAGATACTACATGACAGGTTTAGATACTACATGACAGGTGTAGATACTACATGACAGGTTTAGATACTACATGATAGGTTTAGATACTACATGACAGGTTTAGATACTACATGACAGGTTTAGATACTAGATGACAGGTTTAGATACTAGATGACAGGTTTAGATACTACATGACAGGTTTAGATACTACATGACAGGTTTAGATACTACATGACAGGTGTAGATACTACATGACAGGTTTAGATACTACATGATAGGTTTAGATACTACATGACAGATTAGATACTAGATGACAGGTTTAGATACTACATGACGGGTTTAGATACTACATGACGGGTTTAGATACTACATGACGGGTTTAGATACTACATGACGGGTTTAGATACCACATGACGGGTTTAGATACTAGATGACAGGTTTAGATACTAGATTATATGTTTAGATACTACATGAAAGGTTTAGATACTACATGACAGGTTTAGATACTACATGACAGGTTTAGATACTACATGACAGGTGTAGATACTACATGACAGGTTTAGATACTAGATTATATGTTTAGATACTACATGAAAGGTTTAGATACTACATGACAGGTTTAGATACTACATGACAGGTTTAGATACTACATGACAGGTGTAGATACTACATGACAGGTTTAGATACTACATGACAGGTTTAGATACTACATGACAGGTTTAGATACTAGATGACAGGTTTAGATACTAGATGACAGGTTTAGATACTACATGACAGGTTTAGATACTACATGACAGGTTTAGATACTACATGACAGGTTTAGATACTACATGACAGGTTTAGAAAATACATGATAGGTTTAGATACTAAATGACAGGTTTAGATACTACATGCCGGGTTTAGATACTACATGACTGGTTTAGATACTACATGACAGGTTTAGATACTACATGACGGGTTTAGATACTACATGACAGGTTTAGATACTACATGACAGGTTTAGATACTACATGACAGGTTTAGATACTACATGATAGGTTTAGATACTACATGACAGGTTTAGATACTATATGACGTGTTTAGATACTACATGACGGGTTTAGATACTACATGACGGGTTTAGATACTAGATGACAGGTTTAGATACTAGATGATTGGTTTAGATACTACATGACAGGTTTAGATACTACATGACAGGTTTAGATACTACATGACAGGTTTAGATACTACATGACAGGTTTAGATACTACATGACAGGTGTAGATACTACATGACAGGTTTAGATACTACATGACGGGTTTAGATACTACATGACAGGTTTAGATACTACATGACAGGTTTAGATACTAGATGACAGGTTTAGATACTAGATGACAGGTTTAGATACTACATGACAGGTTTAGATACTACATGACAGGTTTAGATACTACATGACAGGTTTAGATACTACATGACAGGTTTAGAAAATACATGATAGGTTTAGATACTAAATGACAGGTTTAGATACTACATGCCGGGTTTAGATACTACATGACTGGTTTAGATACTACATGATAGGTTTAGATACTACATGACGGGTTTAGATACTACATGACAGGTTTAGATACTACATGACAGGTTTAGATACTACATGACAGGTTTAGATACTACATGATAGGTTTAGATACTACATGATAGGTTTAGATACTATATGATATGTTTAGATACTACATGACGGGTTTAGATACTACATGATGGGTTTAGATACTACATGACGGGTTTAGATACTACATGATTGGTTTAGATACTACATGACGGGTTTAGATACTACATTACGGGTTTAGATACTACATGACGGGTTTAGATACTACATGACGTGTTTAGATACTACATGACGGGTTTAGATACTACATGACGGGTTTAGATACTACATGACGGGTTTAGATACTACATGACGGGTTTAGATACTACATGACGGGTTTAGATACTACATGACGGGTTTAGATACTAAATGACGGGTTTAGATACTAGATGAAAGGTTTAGATACTAGATTATATGTTTAGATACTACATGACAGGTTTAGATACTAGATTATATGTTTAGATAGTACATGATATGTTTAGATACTACATGAAAGGTTTAGATACTACATGACAGGTTTAGATACTTCATGACAGGTTTAGATACTACATGACAGGTGTAGATACTACATGACAGGTTTAGATACTACATGATAGGTTTAGATACTACATGACAGGTTTAGATACTAAATGACAGGTTTAGATACTAGATGACAGGTTTAGATACTAGATGACAGGTTTAGATACTACATGATAGGTTTAGATACTACATGACAGGTTTAGATACTAGATGACAGGTTTAGATACTACATGACGGGTTTAGATACTACATGACGGGTTTAGATACTACATGACGGGTTTAGATACTACATGACGGGTTTAGATACTACATGACGGGTTTAGATACTACATGACGGGTTTAGATACTACATGACGGGTTTAGATACTACATGACAGGTTTAGATACTACATGACAGGTGTAGATACTACATGACAGGTTTAGATACTACATGACAGGTTTAGATACTACATGACAGGTTTAGATACTACATGACAGGTTTAGATACTAGATTATAGGTTTAGATACTACATGATATGTTTAGATACTACATGAAAGGTTTAGATACTACATGACAGGTTTAGATACTACATGACAGGTGTAGATACTACATGACAGGTTTAGATACTACATGATAGGTTTAGATACTACATGACAGGTTTAGATACTACATGACAGGTTTAGATACTACATGATAGGTTTAGATACTACATGATAGGTTTAGATACTATATGATATGTTTAGATACTACATGACAGGTTTAGATACTACATGATGGGTTTAGATACTACATGATTGGTTTAGATACTAAATGACGGGTTTAGATACTACATTACGGGTTTAGATACTACATGACGGGTTTAGATACTACATGACGGGTTTAGATACTACATGACGGGTTTAGATACTACATGACGGGTTTAGATACTACATGACAGGTTTAGATACTACATGACGGGTTTAGATACTACATGACGGGTTTAGATACTACATGACGGGTTTAGATACTACATGACGGGTTTAGATACTACATGACGGGTTTAGATACTACATGACGGGTTTAGATACTAGATGACGGGTTTAGATACTAGATTATATGTTTAGATACTACATGATATGTTTAGATACTACATGAAAGGTTTAGATACTACATGACAGGTTTAGATACTACAAGACGGGTTTAGATACTAGATGACAGGTTTAGATACTAGATTATATGTTTAGATACTACATGATATGTTTAGATACTACATGAAAGGTTTAGATACTACATGACAGGTTTAGATACTACATGACGGGTTTAGATACTACATGATAGGTTTAGATACTACATGACAGGTTTAGATACTAGATGACAGGTTTAGATACTACATGACGGGTTTAGATACTACATGACGGGTTTAGATACTACATGACGGGTTTAGATACTACATGACGGGTTTAGATACTACATGACGGGTTTAGATACTAGATGACAGGTTTAGATACTAGATTATATGTTTAGATACTACATGATATGTTTAGATACTACATGAAAGGTTTAGATACTACATGACAGGTTTAGATACTACATGACAGGTTTAGATACTACATGACAGGTGTAGATACTACATGACAGGTTTAGATACTACATGATAGGTTTAGATACTGCATGACAGGTTTAGATACTACATGACAGGTTTAGATACTAGATGACAGGTTTAGATACTAGATGACAGGTTTAGATACTACATGACAGGTTTAGATACTACATGACAGGTTTAGATACTACATGACAGGTTTAGATACTACATGACAGGTTTAGAAAATACATGATAGGTTTAGATACTAAATGACAGGTTTAGATACTACATGCCGGGTTTAGATACTACATGACTGGTTTAGATACTACATGATAGGTTTAGATACTACATGACGGGTTTAGATACTACATGACAGGTTTAGATATTACATGACAGGTTTAGATACTACATGACAGGTTTAGATACTACATGACAGGTTTAGATACTACATGACAGGTTTAGATACTAGATGACAGGTTTAGATACTACATGACGGGTTTAGATACTACATGACGGGTTTAGATACTAGATGACAGGTTTAGATACTAGATTATATGTTTAGATACTACATGATATGTTTAGATACTACATGAAAGCTTTAGATACTACATGACAGGTTTAGATACTACATGACAGGTTTAGATACTACATGACAGGTGTAGATACTACATGACAGGTTTAGATACTACATGATAGGTTTAGATACTACATGACAGGTTTAGATACTACATGACAGGTTTAGATACTAGATGACAGGTTTAGATACTAGATGACAGGTTTAGATACTACATGACAGGTTTAGATACTACATGACAGGTTTAGATACTACATGACAGGTTTAGATACTACATGACAGGTTTAGAAAATACATGATAGGTTTAGATACTAAATGACAGGTTTAGATACTACATGCCGGGTTTAGATACTACATGACTGGTTTAGATACTACATGATAGGTTTAGATACTACATGACGGGTTTAGATACTACATGACAGGTTTAGATACTACATGACAGGTTTAGATACTACATGACAGGTTTAGATACTACATGATAGGTTTAGATACTACATGATAGGTTTAGATACTATATGATATGTTTAGATACTACATGACGGGTTTAGATACTACATGATGGGTTTAGATACTACATGACGGGTTTAGATACTACATGATTGGTTTAGATACTACATGACGGGTTTAGATACTACATTACGGGTTTAGATACTACATGACGGGTTTAGATACTACATGACGGGTTTAGATACTACATGACGGGTTTAGATACTACATGACGGGTTTAGATACTACATGACGGGTTTAGATACTACATGACGGGTTTAGATACTACATGACGGGTTTAGATACTACATGACGGGTTTAGATACTACATGATGGGTTTAGATACTAGATGACTGGTTTAGATACTAGATGACAGGTTTAGATACTACATGAGAGGTTTAGATACTAGATTATATGTTTAGATAGTACATGAAATGTTTAGATACTACATGAAAGGTTTAGATACTACATGACAGGTTTAGATACTACATGACGGGTTTAGATACTACATGACAGGTGTAGATACTACATGACAGGTTTAGATACTAGATGACAGGTTTAGATACTAGATTATATGTTTAGATACTACTTGAAAGGTTTAGATACTACATGACAGGTTTAGATACTACATGACAGGTGTAGATACTACATGACAGGTTTAGATACTACATGATAGGTTTAGATACTACATGACAGGTTTAGATACTACATGACAGGTTTAGATACTAGATGACAGGTTTAGATACTAGATGACAGGTTTAGATACTACATGACAGGTTTAGATACTACATGATAGGTTTAGATACTACATGATAGGTTTAGATACTATATGATATGTTTAGATACTACATGACAGGTTTAGATACTACATTACGGGTTTAGATACTACATGACGGGTTTAGATACTACATGCCGGGTTTAGATACTACACGACGGGTTTAGATACTACACGACGGGTTTAGATACTACATGACGGGTTTAGATACTACATGACGGGTTTAGATACTACATGACGGGTTAAGATACTACATGACGGGTTTAGATACTACATGACGGGTTTAGATACTACATGACAGGTTTAGATACTACATGACAGGTTTAGATACTACATGATAGGTTTAGATACTACATGATAGGTTTAGATACTATATGATATGTTTAGATACTACATGACAGGTTTAGATACTACATGATGGGTTTAGATACTACATGACGGGTTTAGATACTACATGATTGGTTTAGATACTAAATGACGGGTTTAGATACTACATTACAGGTTTAGATACTACATGACGGGTTTAGATACTACATGACGGGTTTAGATACTACATGACGGGTTTAGATACTACATGACGGGTTTAGATACTACATGACAGGTTTAGATACTACATGACGGGTTTAGATACTACATGACGGGTTTAGATACTACATGACGGGTTTAGATACTACATGACGGGTTTAGATACTACATGACGGGTTTAGATACTACATGACGGGTTTAGATACTAGATGACGGGTTTAGATACTAGATTATATGTTTAGATACTACATGATATGTTTAGATACTACATGAAAGGTTTAGATACTACATGACAGGTTTAGATACTACAAGACGGGTTTAGATACTAGATGACAGGTTTAGATACTAGATTATATGTTTAGATACTACATGATATGTTTAGATACTACATGAAAGGTTTAGATACTACATGACAGGTTTAGATACTACATGACGGGTTTAGATACTACATGACGGGTTTAGATACTACATGACGGGTTTAGATACTAGATGACAGGTTTAGGTACTAGATTATATGTTTAGATACTACATGACAGGTTTAGATACTAGATTATATGTTTAGATACTACATGATATGTTTAGATACTACATGAAAGGTTTAGATACTACATGACAGGTTTAGATACTAGATGACAGGTTTAGATACTACATGACAGGTTTAGATACTACATGACAGGTGTAGATACTACATGACAGGTTTAGATACTACATGACAGGTTTAGATACTACATGATAGGTTTAGATACTACATGACAGGTTTAGATACTAGATGACAGGTTTAGATACTACATGACGGGTTTAGATACTACATGACGGGTTTAGATACTACATGACGGGTTTAGTTACTAGATGACAGGTTTAGATACTAGATTAAATGTTTAGATACTACATGATATGTTTAGATACTACATGAAAGGTTTAGATACTACATGACAGGTTTAGATACTACATGACAGGTTTAGATACTACATGACAGGTGTAGATACTACATGACAGGTTTAGATACTACATGACAGGTTTAGATACTACATGACAGGTTTAGATACTAGATGACAGGTTTAGATACTAGATGACAGGTTTAGATACTACATGACAGGTTTAGATACTACATGACAGGTTTAGATACTACATGACAGGTGTATATACTACATGACAGGTTTAGATACTACATGATAGGTTTAGATACTACATGACAGGTTTAGATACTAGATGACAGGTTTAGATACTACATGACGGGTTTAGATACTACATGACGGGTTTAGATACTACATGACGGGGTTAGATACTACATGACGGGTTTAGATACTACATGACGGGTTTAGATACTAGATGACAGGTTTAGATACTAGATTATATGTTTAGATACTACATGATATGTTTAGATACTACATGACAGGTTTAGATACTACATGACAGGTGTAGATACTACATGACAGGTTTAGATACTACATGATAGGTTTAGATACTACATGACAGGTTTAGATACTACATGACAGGTTTAGATACTAGATGACAGGTTTAGATACTAGATGACAGGTTTAGATACTACATGACAGGTTTAGATACTACATGACAGGTTTAGATACTACATGACAGGTTTAGATACTACATGACAGGTTTAGAAAATACATGATAGGTTTAGATACTAAATGACAGGTTTAGATACTACATGCCGGGTTTAGATACTACAAGACAGGTTTAGATACTTCATGACAGGTTTAGATACTACATGACAGGTGTAGATACTACATGACAGGTTTAGATACTACATGATAGGTTTAGATACTACATGACAGGTTTAGATACTACATGACAGGTTTAGATACTAGATGACAGGTTTAGATACTAGATGACAGGTTTAGATACTACATGACAGGTTTAGATACTACATGACAGGTTTAGATACTACATGACAGGTGTAGATACTACATGACAGGTTTAGATACTACATGATAGGTTTATATACTACATGACAGGTTTAGATACTAGATGACAGGTTTAGATACTACATGACGGGTTTAGATACTACATGACGGGTTTAGATACTACATGACGGGTTTAGATACTACATGACGGGTTGATATACTACATGACGGGTTTAGATACTACATGACAGGTTTAGATACTAGATGACAGGTTTAGATACCAGATGACAGGTTTAGATACTACATGACAGGTTTAGATACTTCATGACAGGTTTAGATACTACATGACAGGTTTAGATACTACATGACGGGTTTAGATACTACATGACGGGTTTAGATACTAGATGACGGGTTTAGATACTAGATTATATGTTTAGATACTACATGATATGTTTAGATACTACATGAAAGGTTTAGATACTACATGACAGGTTTAGATACTACATGCCGGGTTTAGATACTACATGACTGGTTTAGATACTACATGACAGGTTTAGATACTACATGACAGGTTTAGATACTACATGACAGGTTTAGATACTACATGAAAGGTTTAGATACTACATGACAGGTTTAGATACTACATGATAGGTTTAGATACTACATGATAGGTTTAGATACTACATGACGGGTTTAGATACTACATGATTTGTTTAGATACTAAATGACGGGTTTAGATACTACATTACGGGTTTAGATACTACATGACGGGTTTAGATACTACATGACGGGTTTAGATACTACATGACAGGTTTAGATACTACATGACGGGTTTAGATACTACATGACAGGTTTAGATACTACATGACGGGTTTAGATACTACATGACGGGTTTAGATACTACATGACGGGTTTAGATACTACATGACGGGTTTAGATACTACATGACGGGTTTAGATACTACATGACGGGTTTAGATACTAGATGACGGGTTTAGATACTAGATTATATGTTTAGATACTACATGATATGTTTAGATACTACATGAAAGGTTTAGATACTACATGACAGGTTTACATACTACAAGACGGGTTTAGATACTAGATGACAGGTTTAGATACTAGATTATATGTTTAGATACTACATGATATGTTTAGATACTACATGAAAGGTTTAGATACTACATGACAGGTTTAGATACTACACGACGGGTTTAGATACTACATGACGGGTTTAGATACTACATGACGGGTTTAGATACTACATGACGGGTTTAGATACTAGATGACAGGTTTAGATACTAGATTATATGTTTAGATACTACATGACAGGTTTAGATACTAGATTATATGTTTAGATACTACATGATATGTTTAGATACTACATGAAAGGTTTAGATACTACATGACAGGTTTAGATACTACATGACAGGTGTAGATACTACATGACAGGTTTAGATACTACATGATAGGTTTAGATACTACATGACAGGTTTAGATACTACATGACAGGTTTAGATACTAGATGACAGGTTTAGATACTAGATGACAGGTTTAGATACTACATGACAGGTTTAGATACTACATGATAGGTTTAGATACTACATGATAGGTTTAGATACTATATGATATGTTTAGATACTACATGACAGGTTTAGATACTACATGATGGGTTTAGATACTACATGACGGGTTTAGATACTACATGATTTGTTTAGATACTAAATGACGGGTTTAGATACTACATTACGGGTTTAGATACTACATGACGGGTTTAGATACTACATGACGGGTTTAGATACTACATGACAGGTTTAGATACTACATGACGGGTTTAGATACTACATGACAGGTTTAGATACTACATGACGGGTTTAGATACTACATGACGGGTTTAGATACTACATGACGGGTTTAGATACTACATGACGGGTTTAGATACTACATGACGGGTTTAGATACTAGATGACGGGTTTAGATACTAGATTATATGTTTAGATACTACATGATATGTTTAGATACTACATGAAAGGTTTAGATACTACATGACAGGTTTACATACTACAAGACGGGTTTAGATACTAGATGACAGGTTTAGATACTAGATTATATGTTTAGATACTACATGATATGTTTAGATACTACATGAAAGGTTTAGATACTACATGACAGGTTTAGATACTACATGACGGGTTTAGATACTAGATGACAGGTTTAGGTACTAGATTATATGTTTAGATACTACATGACAGGTTTAGATACTAGATTATATGTTTAGATACTACATGATATGTTTAGATACTACATGAAAGGTTTGGATACTACATGACAGGTTTAGATACTAGATGACAGGTTTAGATACTACATGACAGGTTTAGATACTACATGACAGGTGTAGATACTACATGACAGGTTTAGATACTACATGACAGGTTTAGATACTACATGATAGGTTTAGATACTACATGACAGGTTTAGATACTAGATGACAGGTTTAGATACTACATGACGGGTTTAGATACTACATGACGGGTTTAGATACTACATGACGGGTTTAGATACTACATGACGGGTTTAGATACTACATGACGGGTTTAGATACTAGATGACAGGTTTAGATACTAGATTATATGTTTAGATACTACATGATATGTTTAGATACTACATGAAAGGTTTAGATACTACATGACAGGTTTAGATACTACATGACAGGTTTAGATACTACATGACAGGTGTAGATACTACATGACAGGTTTAGATACTACATGATAGGTTTAGATACTACATGACAGGTTTAGATACTACATGACAGGTTTAGATACTAGATGACAGGTTTAGATACTAGATGACAGGTTTAGATACTACATGACAGGTTTAGATACTACATGACAGGTTTAGATACTACATGACAGGTTTAGATACTACATGACAGGTTTAGAAAATACATGATAGGTTTAGATACTAAATGACAGGTTTAGATACTACATGACAGGTTTAGATACTACATGACAGGTTTAGATACTACATGACAGGTTTAGATACTACATGACAGGTTTAGAAAATACATGATAGGTTTAGATACTAAATGACAGGTTTAGATACTACATGCCGGGTTTAGATACTACAAGACAGGTTTAGATACTTCATGACAGGTTTAGATACTACATGACAGGTGTAGATACTACATGACAGGTTTAGATACTACATGATAGGTTTAGATACTACATGACAGGTTTAGATACTACATGACAGGTTTAGATACTAGATGACAGGTTTAGATACTAGATGACAGGTTTAGATACTACATGACAGGTTTAGATACTACATGACAGGTTTAGATACTACATGACAGGTGTAGATACTACATGACAGGTTTAGATACTACATGATAGGTTTAGATACTACATGACAGGTTTAGATACTAGATGACAGGTTTAGATACTACATGACGGGTTTAGATACTACATGACGGGTTTAGATACTACATGACGGGTTTAGATACTACATGACGGGTTGATATACTACATGACGGGTTTAGATACTACATGACAGGTTTAGATACTAGATGACAGGTTTAGATACCAGATGACAGGTTTAGATACTACATGACAGGTTTAGATACTTCATGACAGGTTTAGATACTACATGACAGGTTTAGATACTACATGACAGGTTTAGAAAATACATGATAGGTTTAGATACTACATGACAGGTTTAGATACTACATGCCGGGTTTAGATACTACATGACTGGTTTAGATACTACATGACAGGTTTAGATACTACATGACAGGTTTAGATACTACATGACAGGTTTAGATACTACATGAAAGGTTTAGATACTACATGACAGGTTTAGATACTACATGATAGGTTTAGATACTACATGATAGGTTTAGATACTATATGATATGTTTAGATACTACATGACGGGTTTAGATACTACATGATGGGTTTAGATACTACATGACGGGTTTAGATACTACATGATTGGTTTAGATACTACATGACGGGTTTAGATACTACATTACGGGTTTAGATACTACATGACGGGTTTAGATACTACATGACGGGTTTAGATACTACATGACGGGTTTAGATACTACATGACGGGTTTAGATACTACATGACGGGTTTAGATACTACATGACGGGTTTAGATACTACATGACGGGTTTAGATACTACATGACGGGTTTAGATACTAGATGACAGGTTTAGATACTCGATTATATGTTTAGATACTACATGACAGGTTTAGATACTAGATTATATGTTTAGATACTACATGATATGTTTAGATACTACATGAAAGGTTTAGATACTACATGACAGGTTTAGATACTACATGACAGGTGTAGATACTACATGACAGGTTTAGATACTACATGATAGGTTTAGATACTACATGACAGGTTTAGATACTACATGACAGGTTTAGATACTAGATGACAGGTTTAGATACTAGATGACAGGTTTAGATACTACATGACAGGTTTAGATACTACATGATAGGTTTAGATACTACATGATAGGTTTAGATACTATATGATATGTTTAGATACTACATGACAGGTTTAGATACTACATGATGGGTTTAGATACTACATGACGGGTTTAGATACTACATGATTTGTTTAGATACTAAATGACGGGTTTAGATACTACATTACGGGTTTAGATACTACATGACGGGTTTAGATACTACATGACGGGTTTAGATACTACATGACGGGTTTAGATACTACATGACGGGTTTAGATACTACATGACAGGTTTAGATACTACATGACGGGTTTAGATACTACATGACGGGTTTAGATACTACATGACGGGTTTAGATACTACATGACGGGTTTAGATACTACATGACGGGTTTAGATACTACATGACGGGTTTAGATACTAGATGACGGGTTTAGATACTAGATTATATGTTTAGATACTACATGATATGTTTAGATACTACATGAAAGGTTTAGATACTACATGACAGGTTTACATACTACAAGACGGGTTTAGATACTAGATGACTTGTTTAGATACTAGATTATATGTTTAGATACTACATGATATGTTTAGATACTACATGAAAGGTTTAGATACTACATGACAGGTTTAGATACTACATGACGGGTTTAGATACTAGATTACAGGTTTAGGTACTAGATTATATGTTTAGATACTACATGACAGGTTTAGATACTAGATTATATGTTTAGATACTACATGATATGTTTAGATACTACATGAAAGGTTTGGATACAACATGACAGGTTTAGATACTAGATGACAGGTTTAGATACTACATGACAGGTTTAGATACTACATGACAGGTGTAGATACTACATGACAGGTTTAGATACTACATGACAGGTTTAGATACTACATGATAGGTTTAGATACTACATGACAGGTTTAGATACTAGATGACAGGTTTAGATACTACATGACGGGTTTAGATACTACATGACGGGTTTAGATACTACATGACGGGTTTAGATACTACATGACGGGTTTAGATACTACATGACGGGTTTAGATACTAGATGACAGGTTTAGATACTAGATTATATGTTTAGATACTACATGATATGTTTAGATACTACATGAAAGGTTTAGATACTACATGACAGGTTTAGATACTACATGACAGGTTTAGATACTACATGACAGGTGTAGATACTACATGACAGGTTTAGATACTACATGATAGGTTTAGATACTACATGACAGGTTTAGATACTACATGACAGGTTTAGATACTAGATGACAGGTTTAGATACTAGATGACAGGTTTAGATACTACATGACAGGTTTAGATACTACATGACAGGTTTAGATACTACATGACAGGTTTAGATACTACATGACAGGTTTAGAAAATACATGATAGGTTTAGATACTAAATGACAGGTTTAGATACTACATGCCGGGTTTAGATACTACAAGACAGGTTTAGATACTTCATGACAGGTTTAGATACTACATGACAGGTGTAGATACTACATGACAGGTTTAGATACTACATGATAGGTTTAGATACTACATGACAGGTTCAGATACTACATGACAGGTTTAGATACTAGATGACAGGTTTAGATACTAGATGACAGGTTTAGATACTACATGACAGGTTTAGATACTACATGACAGGTTTAGATACTACATGACAGGTGTAGATACTACATGACAGGTTTAGATACTACATGATAGGTTTAGATACTACATGACAGGTTTAGATACTAGATGACAGGTTTAGATACTACATGACGGGTTTAGATACTACATGACGGGTTTAGATACTACATGACGGGTTTAGATACTACATGACGGGTTGATATACTACATGACGGGTTTAGATACTACATGACAGGTTTAGATACTAGATGACAGGTTTAGATACCAGATGACAGGTTTAGATACTACATGACAGGTTTAGATACTTCATGACAGGTTTAGATACTACATGACAGGTTTAGATACTACATGACAGGTTTAGAAAATACATGATAGGTTTAGATACTAAATGACAGGTTTAGATACTACATGCCGGGTTTAGATACTACATGACTGGTTTAGATACTACATGATAGGTTTAGATACTACATGACGGGTTTAGATACTACATGACAGGTTTAGATACTACATGAAAGGTTTAGATACTACATGACAGGTTTAGATACTACATGATAGGTTTAGATACTACATGATAGGTTTAGATACTATATGATATGTTTAGATAGTACATGACGGGTTTAGATACTACATGATGGGTTTAGATACTACATGACGGGTTTAGATACTACATGATTGGTTTAGATACTACATGACGGGTTTAGATACTACATTACGGGTTTAGATACTACATGACGGGTTTAGATACTACATGACGGGTTTAGATACTACATGACGGGTTTAGATACTACATGACGGGTTTAGATACTACATGACGGGTTTAGATACTACATGACGGGTTTAGATACTACATGACGGGTTTAGATACTACATGACGGGTTTAGATACTAGATGACAGGTTTAGATACTAGATTATATGTTTAGATACTACATGACAGGTTTAGATACTAGATTATATGTTTAGATACTACATGATATGTTTAGATACTACATGAAAGGTTTAGATACTACATGACAGGTTTAGATACTACATGACAGGTGTAGATACTACATGACAGGTTTAGATACTACATGATAGGTTTAGATACTACATGACAGGTTTAGATACTACATGACAGGTTTAGATACTAGATGACAGGTTTAGATACTAGATGACAGGTTTAGATACTACATGACAGGTTTAGATACTACATGATAGGTTTAGATACTACATGATAGGTTTAGATACTATATGATATGTTTAGATACTACATGACAGGTTTAGATACTACATGATGGGTTTAGATACTACATGACGGGTTTAGATACTACATGATTGGTTTAGATACTAAATGACGGGTTTAGATACTACATTACGGGTTTAGATACTACATGACGGGTTTAGATACTACATGACGGGTTTAGATACTACATGACGGGTTTAGATACTACATGACGGGTTTAGATACTACATGACAGGTTTAGATACTACATGACGGGTTTAGATACTACATGACGGGTTTAGATACTACATGACGGGTTTAGATACTACATGACGGGTTTAGATACTACATGACGGGTTTAGATACTACATGACGGGTTTAGATACTAGATGACGGGTTTAGATACTAGATTATATGTTTAGATACTACATGATATGTTTAGATACTACATGAAAGGTTTAGATACTACATGACAGGTTTAGATACTACAAGACGGGTTTAGATACTAGATGACAGGTTTAGATACTAGATTATATGTTTAGATACTACAAGATATGTTTAGATACTACATGAAAGGTTTAGATACTACATGACAGGTTTAGATACTACATGACGGGTTTAGATACTACTTGACGGGTTTAGATACTACATGACGGGTTTAGATACTAGATGACAGGTTTAGGTACTAGATTATATGTTTAGATACTACATGACAGGTTTAGATACTAGATTATATGTTTAGATACTACATGATATGTTTAGATACTACATGAAAGGTTTGGATACTACATGACAGGTTTAGATACTAGATGACAGGTTTAGATACTACATGACAGGTTTAGATACTACATGACAGGTGTAGATACTACATGACAGGTTTAGATACTACATGACAGGTTTAGATACTACATGATAGGTTTAGATACTACATGACAGGTTTAGATACTAGATGACAGGTTTAGATACTACATGACGGGTTTAGATACTACATGACGGGTTTAGATACTACATGACGGGTTTAGATACTACATGACGGTTTTAGATACTACATGACGGGTTTAGATACTAGATGACAGGTTTAGATACTAGATTATATGTTTAGATACTACATGATATGTTTAGATACTACATGAAAGGTTTAGATACTACATGACAGGTTTAGATACTACATGACAGGTTTAGATACTACATCACAGGTGTAGATACTACATGACAGGTTTAGATACTAGATGACAGGTTTAGATACTACATGACGGGTTTAGATACTACATGACGGGTTTAGATACTACATGACGGGTTTAGATACTACATGACGGGTTTAGATACTACATGACGGGTTTAGATACTAGATGACAGGTTTAGATACTAGATTATATGTTTAGATACTAGATGACAGGTTTAGATACTAGATGACAGGTTTAGATACTACATGACAGGTTTAGATACTACATGACAGGTTTAGATACTACATGACAGGTGTATATACTACATGACAGGTTTAGATACTACATGATAGGTTTAGATACTACATGACAGGTTTAGATACTAGATGACAGGTTTAGATACTACATGACGGGTTTAGATACTACATGACGGGTTTAGATACTACATGACGGGTTTAGATACTACATGACGGGTTTAGATACTACATGACGGGTTTAGATACTAGATGACAGGTTTAGATACTAGATTATATGTTTAGATACTACATGATATGTTTAGATACTACATGAAAGGTTTAGATACTACATGACAGGTTTAGATACTTCATGACAGGTTTAGATACTACATGACAGGTGTAGATACTACATGACAGGTTTAGATACTAGATGACAGGTTTAGATACTACATGACGGGTTTAGATACTACATGACGGGTTTAGATACTACATGACGGGTTTAGATACTACATGACGGGTTTAGATACTAGATGACAGGTTTAGATACTAGATTATATGTTTAGATACTAGATGACAGGTTTAGATACTACATGACAGGTTTAGATACTACATGACAGGTTTAGATACTACATGACAGGTGTATATACTACATGACAGGTTTAGATACTACATGATAGGTTTAGATACTACATGACAGGTTTAGATACTAGATGACAGGTTTAGATACTACATGACGGGTTTAGATACTACATGACGGGTTTAGATACTACATGACGGGTTTAGATACTACATGACGGGTTTAGATACTACATGACGGGTTTAGATACTAGATGACAGGTTTAGATACTAGATTATATGTTTAGATACTACATGATATGTTTAGATACTACATGAAAGGTTTAGATACTACATGACAGGTTTAGATACTACATGACAGGTTTAGATACTACATGACAGGTGTAGATACTACATGACAGGTTTAGATACTACATGATAGGTTTAGATACTACATGACAGGTTTAGATACTACATGACAGGTTTAGATACTAGATGACAGGTTTAGATACTAGATGACAGGTTTAGATACTACATGACAGGTTTAGAGACTACATGACAGGTTTAGATACTACATGACAGGTTTAGATACTACATGACAGGTTTAGAAAATACATGATAGGTTTAGATACTAAATGACAGGTTTAGATACTACATGCCGGGTTTAGATACTACAAGACAGGTTTAGATACTTCATGACAGGTTTAGATACTACATGACAGGTGTAGATACTACATGACAGGTTTAGATACTACATGATAGGTTTAGATACTACATGACAGGTTTAGATACTACATGACAGGTTTAGATACTACATGACAGGTTTAGATACTACATGACAGGTTTAGATACTACATGACAGGTGTAGATACTACATGACAGGTTTAGATACTACATGATAGGTTTAGATACTACATGACAGGTTTAGATACTAGATGACAGGTTTAGATACTACATGACGGGTTTAGATACTACATGACGGGTTTAGATACTACATGACGGGTTTAGATACTACATGACGGGTTGATATACTACATGACGGGTTTAGATACTACATGACAGGTTTAGATACTAGATGACAGGTTTAGATACCAGATGACAGGTTTAGATACTACATGACAGGTTTAGATACTTCATGACAGGTTTAGATACTACATGACAGGTTTAGATACTACATGACAGGTTTAGAAAATACATGATAGGTTTAGATACTAAATGACAGGTTTAGATACTACATGCCGGGTTTAGATACTACATGACTGGTTTAGATACTACATGATAGGTTTAGATACTACATGACGGGTTTAGATACTACATGACAGGTTTAGATACTACATGAAAGGTTTAGATACTACATGACAGGTTTAGATACTACATGATAGGTTTAGATACTACATGATAGGTTTAGATACTATATGATATGTTTAGATACTACATGGCGGGTTTAGATACTACATGATGGGTTTAGATACTACATGACGGGTTTAGATACTACATGATTGGTTTAGATACTACATGACGGGTTTAGATACTACATTACGGGTTTAGATACTACATGACGGGTTTAGATACTACATGACGGGTTTAGATACTACATGACGGGTTTAGATACTACATGACGGGTTTAGATACTACATGACGGGTTTAGATACTACATGACGGGTTTAGATACTACATGACAGGTTTAGAAAATACATGATAGGTTTAGATACTAAATGACAGGTTTAGATACTACATGCCGGGTTTAGATACTACAAGACAGGTTTAGATACTTCATGACAGGTTTAGATACTACATGACAGGTGTAGATACTACATGACAGGTTTAGATACTACATGATAGGTTTAGATACTACATGACAGGTTTAGATACTACATGACAGGTTTAGATACTAGATGACAGGTTTAGATACTAGATGACAGGTTTAGATACTACATGACAGGTTTAGATACTACATGACAGGTTTAGATACTACATGACAGGTGTAGATACTACATGACAGGTTTAGATACTACATGATAGGTTTAGATACTACATGACAGGTTTAGATACTAGATGACAGGTTTAGATACTACATGACGGGTTTAGATACTACATGACGGGTTTAGATACTACATGACGGGTTTAGATACTACATGACGGGTTGATATACTACATGACGGGTTTAGATACTACATGACAGGTTTAGATACTAGATGACAGGTTTAGATACCAGATGACAGGTTTAGATACTACATGACAGGTTTAGATACTTCATGACAGGTTTAGATACTACATGACAGGTTTAGATACTACATGACAGGTTTAGAAAATACATGATAGGTTTAGATACTAAATGACAGGTTTAGATACTACATGCCGGGTTTAGATACTACATGACTGGTTTAGATACTACATGACAGGTTTAGATACTACATGACAGGTTTAGATACTACATGACAGGTTTAGATACTACATGAAAGGTTTAGATACTACATGACAGGTTTAGATACTACATGATAGGTTTAGATACTACATGATAGGTTTAGATACTACATGACGGGTTTAGATACTACATGATTTGTTTAGATACTAAATGACGGGTTTAGATACTACATTACGGGTTTAGATACTACATGACAGGTTTAGATACTACATGACGGGTTTAGATACTACATGACGGGTTTAGATACTACATGACGGGTTTAGATACTAGATGACAGGTTTAGATACTAGATTATATGTTTAGATACTAGATGACAGGTTTAGATACTACATGACAGGTTTAGATACTACATGACAGGTTTAGATACTACATGACAGGTGTATATACTACATGACAGGTTTAGATACTACATGATAGGTTTAGATACTACATGACAGGTTTAGATACTAGATGACAGGTTTAGATACTACATGACGGGTTTAGATACTACATGACGGGTTTAGATACTACATGACGGGTTTAGATACTACATGACGGGTTTAGATACTACATGACGGGTTTAGATACTAGATGACAGGTTTAGATACTAGATTATATGTTTAGATACTACATGATATGTTTAGATACTACATGAAAGGTTTAGATACTACATGACAGGTTTAGATACTACATGACAGGTTTAGATACTACATGACAGGTGTAGATACTACATGACAGGTTTAGATACTACATGATAGGTTTAGATACTACATGACAGGTTTAGATACTACATGACAGGTTTAGATACTAGATGACAGGTTTAGATACTAGATGACAGGTTTAGATACTACATGACAGGTTTAGAGACTACATGACAGGTTTAGATACTACATGACAGGTTTAGATACTACATGACAGGTTTAGAAAATACATGATAGGTTTAGATACTAAATGACAGGTTTAGATACTACATGCCGGGTTTAGATACTACAAGACAGGTTTAGATACTTCATGACAGGTTTAGATACTACATGACAGGTGTAGATACTACATGACAGGTTTAGATACTACATGATAGGTTTAGATACTACATGACAGGTTTAGATACTACATGACAGGTTTAGATACTACATGACAGGTTTAGATACTACATGACAGGTTTAGATACTACATGACAGGTGTAGATACTACATGACAGGTTTAGATACTACATGATAGGTTTAGATACTACATGACAGGTTTAGATACTAGATGACAGGTTTAGATACTACATGACGGGTTTAGATACTACATGACGGGTTTAGATACTACATGACGGGTTTAGATACTACATGACGGGTTGATATACTACATGACGGGTTTAGATACTACATGACAGGTTTAGATACTAGATGACAGGTTTAGATACCAGATGACAGGTTTAGATACTACATGACAGGTTTAGATACTTCATGACAGGTTTAGATACTACATGACAGGTTTAGATACTACATGACAGGTTTAGAAAATACATGATAGGTTTAGATACTAAATGACAGGTTTAGATACTACATGCCGGGTTTAGATACTACATGACTGGTTTAGATACTACATGATAGGTTTAGATACTACATGACGGGTTTAGATACTACATGACAGGTTTAGATACTACATGAAAGGTTTAGATACTACATGACAGGTTTAGATACTACATGATAGGTTTAGATACTACATGATAGGTTTAGATACTATATGATATGTTTAGATACTACATGGCGGGTTTAGATACTACATGATGGGTTTAGATACTACATGACGGGTTTAGATACTACATGATTGGTTTAGATACTACATGACGGGTTTAGATACTACATTACGGGTTTAGATACTACATGACGGGTTTAGATACTACATGACGGGTTTAGATACTACATGACGGGTTTAGATACTACATGACGGGTTTAGATACTACATGACGGGTTTAGATACTACATGACGGGTTTAGATACTACATGACAGGTTTAGAAAATACATGATAGGTTTAGATACTAAATGACAGGTTTAGATACTACATGCCGGGTTTAGATACTACAAGACAGGTTTAGATACTTCATGACAGGTTTAGATACTACATGACAGGTGTAGATACTACATGACAGGTTTAGATACTACATGATAGGTTTAGATACTACATGACAGGTTTAGATACTACATGACAGGTTTAGATACTAGATGACAGGTTTAGATACTAGATGACAGGTTTAGATACTACATGACAGGTTTAGATACTACATGACAGGTTTAGATACTACATGACAGGTGTAGATACTACATGACAGGTTTAGATACTACATGATAGGTTTAGATACTACATGACAGGTTTAGATACTAGATGACAGGTTTAGATACTACATGACGGGTTTAGATACTACATGACGGGTTTAGATACTACATGACGGGTTTAGATACTACATGACGGGTTGATATACTACATGACGGGTTTAGATACTACATGACAGGTTTAGATACTAGATGACAGGTTTAGATACCAGATGACAGGTTTAGATACTACATGACAGGTTTAGATACTTCATGACAGGTTTAGATACTACATGACAGGTTTAGATACTACATGACAGGTTTAGAAAATACATGATAGGTTTAGATACTAAATGACAGGTTTAGATACTACATGCCGGGTTTAGATACTACATGACTGGTTTAGATACTACATGACAGGTTTAGATACTACATGACAGGTTTAGATACTACATGACAGGTTTAGATACTACATGAAAGGTTTAGATACTACATGACAGGTTTAGATACTACATGATAGGTTTAGATACTACATGATAGGTTTAGATACTACATGACGGGTTTAGATACTACATGATTTGTTTAGATACTAAATGACGGGTTTAGATACTACATTACGGGTTTAGATACTACATGACAGGTTTAGATACTACATGACGGGTTTAGATACTACATGACAGGTTTAGATACTACATGACGGGTTTAGATACTACATGACAGGTTTAGATACTACATGACGGGTTTAGATACTACATGACGGGTTTAGATACTACATGACGGGTTTAGATACTACATGACGGGTTTAGATACTACATGACGGGTTTAGATACTACATGACGGGTTTAGATACTAGATGACGGGTTTAGATACTAGATTATATGTTTAGATACTACATGATATGTTTAGATACTACATGAAAGGTTTAGATACTACATGACAGGTTTACATACTACAAGACGGGTTTAGATACTAGATGACAGGTTTAGATACTAGATTATATGTTTAGATACTACATGATATGTTTAGATACTACATGAAAGGTTTAGATACTACATGACAGGTTTAGATACTACACGACGGGTTTAGATACTACATGACGGGTTTAGATACTACATGACGGGTTTAGATACTACATGACGGGTTTAGATACTAGATGACAGGTTTAGATACTAGATTATATGTTTAGATACTACATGACAGGTTTAGATACTAGATTATATGTTTAGATACTACATGATATGTTTAGATACTACATGAAAGGTTTAGATACTACATGACAGGTTTAGATACTACATGACAGGTGTAGATACTACATGACAGGTTTAGATACTACATGATAGGTTTAGATACTACATGACAGGTTTAGATACTACATGACAGGTTTAGATACTAGATGACAGGTTTAGATACTAGATGACAGGTTTAGATACTACATGACAGGTTTAGATACTACATGATAGGTTTAGATACTACATGATAGGTTTAGATACTATATGATATGTTTAGATACTACATGACAGGTTTAGATACTACATGATGGGTTTAGATACTACATGACGGGTTTAGATACTACATGATTTGTTTAGATACTAAATGACGGGTTTAGATACTACATTACGGGTTTAGATACTACATGACGGGTTTAGATACTACATGACGGGTTTAGATACTACATGACAGGTTTAGATACTACATGACGGGTTTAGATACTACATGACAGGTTTAGATACTACATGACGGGTTTAGATACTACATGACGGGTTTAGATACTACATGACGGGTTTAGATACTACATGACGGGTTTAGATACTACATGACGGGTTTAGATACTACATGACGGGTTTAGATACTAGATGACGGGTTTAGATACTAGATTATATGTTTAGATACTACATGATATGTTTAGATACTACATGAAAGGTTTAGATACTACATGACAGGTTTACATACTACAAGACGGGTTTAGATACTAGATGACAGGTTTAGATACTAGATTATATGTTTAGATACTACATGATATGTTTAGATACTACATGAAAGGTTTAGATACTACATGACAGGTTTAGATACTACATGACGGGTTTAGATACTAGATGACAGGTTTAGGTACTAGATTATATGTTTAGATACTACATGACAGGTTTAGATACTAGATTATATGTTTAGATACTACATGATATGTTTAGATACTACATGAAAGGTTTGGATACTACATGACAGGTTTAGATACTAGATGACAGGTTTAGATACTACATGACAGGTTTAGATACTACATGACAGGTGTAGATACTACATGACAGGTTTAGATACTACATGATAGGTTTAGATACTACATGACAGGTTTAGATACTACATGACAGGTTTAGATACTAGATGACAGGTTTAGATACTAGATGACAGGTTTAGATACTACATGACAGGTTTAGATACTACATGACAGGTTTAGATACTACATGACAGGTGTAGATACTACATGACAGGTTTAGATACTACATGATAGGTTTAGATACTACATGACAGGTTTAGATACTAGATGACAGGTTTAGATACTACATGACGGGTTTAGATACTACATGACGGGTTTAGATACTACATGACGGGTTTAGATACTACATGACGGGTTGATATACTACATGACGGGTTTAGATACTACATGACAGGTTTAGATACTAGATGACAGGTTTAGATACCAGATGACAGGTTTAGATACTACATGACAGGTTTAGATACTTCATGACAGGTTTAGATACTACATGACAGGTTTAGATACTACATGACAGGTTTAGAAAATACATGATAGGTTTAGATACTAAATGACAGGTTTAGATACTACATGCCGGGTTTAGATACTACATGACTGGTTTAGATACTACATGACAGGTTTAGATACTACATGACAGGTTTAGATACTACATGACAGGTTTAGATACTACATGAAAGGTTTAGATACTACATGACAGGTTTAGATACTACATGATAGGTTTAGATACTACATGATAGGTTTAGATACTACATGACGGGTTTAGATACTACATGATTTGTTTAGATACTAAATGACGGGTTTAGATACTACATTACGGGTTTAGATACTACATGACAGGTTTAGATACTACATGACGGGTTTAGATACTACATGACAGGTTTAGATACTACATGACGGGTTTAGATACTACATGACAGGTTTAGATACTACATGACGGGTTTAGATACTACATGACGGGTTTAGATACTACATGACGGGTTTAGATACTACATGACGGGTTTAGATACTACATGACGGGTTTAGATACTACATGACGGGTTTAGATACTAGATGACGGGTTTAGATACTAGATGAAATGTTTAGATACTACATGATAGGTTTAGATACTACATGAAAGGTTTAGATACTACATGACAGGTTTAGATACTACAAGACGGGTTTAGATACTAGATGACAGGTTTAGATACTAGATTATATGTTTAGATACTACATGATATGTTTAGATACTACATGAAAGGTTTAGATACTACATGACAGGTTTAGATACTACACGACGGGTTTAGATACTACATGACGGGTTTAGATACTACATGACGGGTTTAGATACTACATGACGGGTTTAGATACTAGATGACAGGTTTAGATACTAGATTATATGTTTAGATACTACATGACAGGTTTAGATACTAGATTATATGTTTAGATACTACATGATATGTTTAGATACTACATGAAAGGTTTAGATACTACATGACAGGTTTAGATACTACATGACAGGTGTAGATACTACATGACAGGTTTAGATACTACATGATAGGTTTAGATACTACATGACAGGTTTAGATACTACATGACAGGTTTAGATACTAGATGACAGGTTTAGATACTAGATGACAGGTTTAGATACTACATGACAGGTTTAGATACTACATGATAGGTTTAGATACTACATGATAGGTTTAGATACTATATGATATGTTTAGATACTACATGACAGGTTTAGATACTACATGATGGGTTTAGATACTACATGACGGGTTTAGATACTACATGATTTGTTTAGATACTAAATGACGGGTTTAGATACTACATTACGGGTTTAGATACTACATGACGGGTTTAGATACTACATGACGGGTTTAGATACTACATGACAGGTTTAGATACTACATGACGGGTTTAGATACTACATGACAGGTTTAGATACTACATGACGGGTTTAGATACTACATGACGGGTTTAGATACTACATGACGGGTTTAGATACTACATGACGGGTTTAGATACTACATGACGGGTTTAGATACTACATGACGGGTTTAGATACTAGATGACGGGTTTAGATACTAGATTATATGTTTAGATACTACATGATATGTTTAGATACTACATGAAAGGTTTAGATACTACATGACAGGTTTACATACTACAAGACGGGTTTAGATACTAGATGACAGGTTTAGATACTAGATTATATGTTTAGATACTACATGATATGTTTAGATACTACATGAAAGGTTTAGATACTACATGACAGGTTTAGATACTACATGACGGGTTTAGATACTAGATGACAGGTTTAGGTACTAGATTATATGTTTAGATACTACATGACAGGTTTAGATACTAGATTATATGTTTAGATACTACATGATATGTTTAGATACTACATGAAAGGTTTGGATACTACATGACAGGTTTAGATACTAGATGACAGGTTTAGATACTACATGACAGGTTTAGATACTACATGACAGGTGTAGATACTACATGACAGGTTTAGATACTACATGACAGGTTTAGATACTACATGATAGGTTTAGATACTACATGACAGGTTTAGATACTAGATGACAGGTTTAGATACTACATGACGGGTTTAGATACTACATGACGGGTTTAGATACTACATGACGGGTTTAGATACTACATGACGGGTTTAGATACTACATGACGGGTTTAGATACTAGATGACAGGTTTAGATACTAGATTATATGTTTAGATACTACATGATATGTTTAGATACTACATGAAAGGTTTAGATACTACATGACAGGTTTAGATACTACATGACAGGTTTAGATACTACATGACAGGTGTAGATACTACATGACAGGTTTAGATACTACATGATAGGTTTAGATACTACATGACAGGTTTAGATACTACATGACAGGTTTAGATACTAGATGACAGGTTTAGATACTAGATGACAGGTTTAGATACTACATGACAGGTTTAGATACTACATGACAGGTTTAGATACTACATGACAGGTTTAGATACTACATGACAGGTTTAGAAAATACATGATAGGTTTAGATACTAAATGACAGGTTTAGATACTACATGCCGGGTTTAGATACTACAAGACAGGTTTAGATACTTCATGACAGGTTTAGATACTACATGACAGGTGTAGATACTACATGACAGGTTTAGATACTACATGATAGGTTTAGATACTACATGACAGGTTTAGATACTACATGACAGGTTTAGATACTAGATGACAGGTTTAGATACTAGATGACAGGTTTAGATACTACATGACAGGTTTAGATACTACATGACAGGTTTAGATACTACATGACAGGTGTAGATACTACATGACAGGTTTAGATACTACATGATAGGTTTAGATACTACATGACAGGTTTAGATACTAGATGACAGGTTTAGATACTACATGACGGGTTTAGATACTACATGACGGGTTTAGATACTACATGACGGGTTTAGATACTACATGACGGGTTGATATACTACATGACGGGTTTAGATACTACATGACAGGTTTAGATACTAGATGACAGGTTTAGATACCAGATGACAGGTTTAGATACTACATGACAGGTTTAGATACTTCATGACAGGTTTAGATACTACATGACAGGTTTAGATACTACATGACAGGTTTAGAAAATACATGATAGGTTTAGATACTAAATGACAGGTTTAGATACTACATGCCGGGTTTAGATACTACATGACTGGTTTAGATACTACATGACAGGTTTAGATACTACATGACAGGTTTAGATACTACATGACAGGTTTAGATACTACATGAAAGGTTTAGATACTACATGACAGGTTTAGATACTACATGATAGGTTTAGATACTACATGATAGGTTTAGATACTATATGATATGTTTAGATACTACATGACGGGTTTAGATACTACATGATGGGTTTAGATACTACATGACGGGTTTAGATACTACATGATTGGTTTAGATACTACATGACGGGTTTAGATACTACATTACGGGTTTAGATACTACATGACGGGTTTAGATACTACATGACGGGTTTAGATACTACATGACGGGTTTAGATACTACATGACGGGTTTAGATACTACATGACGGGTTTAGATACTACATGACGGGTTTAGATACTACATGACGGGTTTAGATACTACATGACGGGTTTAGATACTAGATGACAGGTTTAGATACTAGATTATATGTTTAGATACTACATGACAGGTTTAGATACTAGATTATATGTTTAGATACTACATGATATGTTTAGATACTACATGAAAGGTTTAGATACTACATGACAGGTTTAGATACTACATGACAGGTGTAGATACTACATGACAGGTTTAGATACTACATGATAGGTT
Organism: Salvelinus fontinalis; assembly: GCF_029448725.1. NCBI lineage: Eukaryota > Metazoa > Chordata > Actinopteri > Salmoniformes > Salmonidae > Salvelinus > Salvelinus fontinalis. Next base: position 10,837,649 of record NC_074681.1, on the reverse strand, counting down.
TAGATACTACATGACAGGTTTAGATACTACATGACAGGTTTAGATACTAGATGACAGGTTTAGATACTAGATGACAGGTTTAGATACTACATGACAGGTTTAGATACTACATGATAGGTTTAGATACTACATGATAGGTTTAGATACTATATGATATGTTTAGATACTACATGACAGGTTTAGATACTACATGATGGGTTTAGATACTACATGACGGGTTTAGATACTACATGATTGGTTTAGATACTAAATGACGGGTTTAGATACTACATTACGGGTTTAGATACTACATGACGGGTTTAGATACTACATGACGGGTTTAGATACTACATGACGGGTTTAGATACTACATGACGGGTTTAGATACTACATGACAGGTTTAGATACTACATGACGGGTTTAGATACTACATGACGGGTTTAGATACTACATGACGGGTTTAGATACTACATGACGGGTTTAGATACTACATGACGGGTTTAGATACTACATGACGGGTTTAGATACTAGATGACGGGTTTAGATACTAGATTATATGTTTAGATACTACATGATATGTTTAGATACTACATGAAAGGTTTAGATACTACATGACAGGTTTAGATACTACAAGACGGGTTTAGATACTAGATGACAGGTTTAGATACTAGATTATATGTTTAGATACTACATGATATGTTTAGATACTACATGAAAGGTTTAGATACTACATGACAGGTTTAGATACTACATGACGGGTTTAGATACTAGATGACAGGTTTAGGTACTAGATTATATGTTTAGATACTACATGACAGGTTTAGATACTAGATTATATGTTTAGATACTACATGATATGTTTAGATACTACATGAAAGGTTTGGATACTACATGACAGGTTTAGATACTAGATGACAGGTTTAGATACTACATGACAGGTTTAGATACTACATGACAGGTGTAGATACTACATGACAGGTTTAGATACTACATGACAGGTTTAGATACTACATGATAGGTTTAGATACTACATGACAGGTTTAGATACTAGATGACAGGTTTAGATACTACATGACGGGTTTAGATACTACATGACGGGTTTAGATACTACATGACGGGTTTAGATACTACATGACGGGTTTAGATACTACATGACAGGTTTAGATACTACATGATAGGTTTAGATACTACATGACAGGTTTAGATACTACATGACAGGTTTAGATACTACATGACGGGTTTAGATACTACATGACGGGTTTAGATACTACATGACGGGTTTAGATACTACATGACGGGTTTAGATACTACATGACGGGTTTAGATACTAGATGACAGGTTTAGATACTAGATTATATGTTTAGATACTACATGATATGTTTAGATACTACATGAAAGGTTTAGATACTACATGACAGGTTTAGATACTACATGACAGGTTTAGATACTACATGACAGGTTTAGATACTACATGACAGGTTTAGATACTACATGATAGGTTTAGATACTACATGACAGGTTTAGATACTACATGACAGGTTTAGATACTAGATGACAGGTTTAGATACTACATGACAGGTTTAGATACTACATGACAGGTTTAGATACTACATGACAGGTTTAGATACTACATGACAGGTTTAGATACTACATGACAGGTTTAGATACTACATGACAGGTTTAGATACTAGATGACAGGTTTAGATACTACATGACGGGTTTAGATACTACATGACGGGTTTAGATACTACATGACGGGTTTAGATACTACATGACGGGTTTAGATACTACATGACGGGTTTAGATACTAGATGACAGGTTTAGATACTAGATTATATGTTTAGATACTACATGATATGTTTAGATACTACATGAAAGGTTTAGATACTACATGACAGGTTTAGATACTACATGACAGGTTTAGATACTACATGACAGGTGTAGATACTACATGACAGGTTTAGATACTACATGATAGGTTTAGATACTACATGACAGGTTTAGATACTACATGACAGGTTTAGATACTAGATGACAGGTTTAGATACTAGATGACAGGTTTAGATACTACATGACAGGTTTAGATACTACATGACAGGTTTAGATACTACATGACAGGTTTAGATACTACATGACAGGTTTAGATACTACATGATAGGTTTAGATACTACATGACAGGTTTAGATACTACATGCCGGGTTTAGATACTACAAGACAGGTTTAGATACTACATGACAGGTTTAGATACTACATGACAGGTGTAGATACTACATGACAGGTTTAGATACTACATGATAGGTTTAGATACTACATGACAGGTTTAGATACTACATGACAGGTTTAGATACTAGATGACAGGTTTAGATACTAGATGACAGGTTTAGATACTACATGACAGGTTTAGATACTACATGACAGGTTTAGATACTACATGACAGGTGTAGATACTACATGACAGGTTTAGATACTACATGATAGGTTTAGATACTACATGACAGGTTTAGATACTAGATGACAGGTTTAGATACTACATGACGGGTTTAGATACTACATGACGGGTTTAGATACTACATGACGGGTTTAGATACTACATGACGGGTTGATATACTACATGACGGGTTTAGATACTACATGACAGGTTTAGATACTAGATGACAGGTTTAGATACCAGATGACAGGTTTAGATACTACATGACAGGTTTAGATACTTCATGACAGGTTTAGATACTACATGACAGGTTTAGATACTACATGACAGGTTTAGAAAATACATGATAGGTTTAGATACTAAATGACAGGTTTAGATACTACATGCCGGGTTTAGATACTACATGACTGGTTTAGATACTACATGATAGGTTTAGATACTACATGACGGGTTTAGATACTACATGACAGGTTTAGATACTACATGAAAGGTTTAGATACTACATGACAGGTTTAGATACTACATGATAGGTTTAGATACTACATGATAGGTTTAGATACTATATGATATGTTTAGATAGTACATGACGGGTTTAGATACTACATGATGGGTTTAGATACTACATGACGGGTTTAGATACTACATGACTGGTTTAGATACTACATGACGGGTTTAGATACTACATTACGGGTTTAGATACTACATGACGGGTTTAGATACTACATGACGGGTTTAGATACTACATGACGGGTTTAGATACTACATGACGGGTTTAGATACTACATGACGGGTTTAGATACTACATGACGGGTTTAGATACTACATGACGGGTTTAGATACTACATGACGGGTTTAGATACTAGATGACAGGTTTAGATACTAGATTATATGTTTAGATACTACATGACAGGTTTAGATACTAGATTATATGTTTAGATACTACATGATATGTTTAGATACTACATGAAAGGTTTAGATACTACATGACAGGTTTAGATACTACATGACAGGTGTAGATACTACATGACAGGTTTAGATACTACATGATAGGTTTAGATACTACATGACAGGTTTAGATACTACATGACAGGTTTAGATACTAGATGACAGGTTTAGATACTAGATGACAGGTTTAGATACTACATGACAGGTTTAGATACTACATGATAGGTTTAGATACTACATGATAGGTTTAGATACTATATGATATGTTTAGATACTACATGACAGGTTTAGATACTACATGATGGGTTTAGATACTACATGACGGGTTTAGATACTACATGATTGGTTTAGATACTAAATGACGGGTTTAGATACTACATTACGGGTTTAGATACTACATGACGGGTTTAGATACTACATGACGGGTTTAGATACTACATGACGGGTTTAGATACTACATGACGGGTTTAGATACTACATGACAGGTTTAGATACTACATGACGGGTTTAGATACTACATGACGGGTTTAGATACTACATGACGGGTTTAGATACTACATGACGGGTTTAGATACTACATGACGGGTTTAGATACTACATGACGGGTTTAGATACTAGATGACGGGTTTAGATACTAGATTATATGTTTAGATACTACATGATATGTTTAGATACTACATGAAAGGTTTAGATACTACATGACAGGTTTAGATACTACAAGACGGGTTTAGATACTAGATGACAGGTTTAGATACTAGATTATATGTTTAGATACTACAAGATATGTTTAGATACTACATGAAAGGTTTAGATACTACATGACAGGTTTAGATACTACATGACGGGTTTAGATACTACTTGACGGGTTTAGATACTACATGACGGGTTTAGATACTAGATGACAGGTTTAGGTACTAGATTATATGTTTAGATACTACATGACAGGTTTAGATACTAGATTATATGTTTAGATACTACATGATATGTTTAGATACTACATGAAAGGTTTGGATACTACATGACAGGTTTAGATACTAGATGACAGGTTTAGATACTACATGACAGGTTTAGATACTACATGACAGGTGTAGATACTACATGACAGGTTTAGATACTACATGACAGGTTTAGATACTACATGATAGGTTTAGATACTACATGACAGGTTTAGATACTAGATGACAGGTTTAGATACTACATGACGGGTTTAGATACTACATGACGGGTTTAGATACTACATGACGGGTTTAGATACTACATGACGGTTTTAGATACTACATGACGGGTTTAGATACTAGATGACAGGTTTAGATACTAGATTATATGTTTAGATACTACATGATATGTTTAGATACTACATGAAAGGTTTAGATACTACATGACAGGTTTAGATACTACATGACAGGTTTAGATACTACATGACAGGTGTAGATACTACATGACAGGTTTAGATACTAGATGACAGGTTTAGATACTACATGACGGGTTTAGATACTACATGACGGGTTTAGATACTACATGACGGGTTTAGATACTACATGACGGGTTTAGATACTACATGACGGGTTTAGATACTAGATGACAGGTTTAGATACTAGATTATATGTTTAGATACTAGATGACAGGTTTAGATACTAGATGACAGGTTTAGATACTACATGACAGGTTTAGATACTACATGACAGGTTTAGATACTACATGACAGGTGTATATACTACATGACAGGTTTAGATACTACATGATAGGTTTAGATACTACATGACAGGTTTAGATACTAGATGACAGGTTTAGATACTACATGACGGGTTTAGATACTACATGACGGGTTTAGATACTACATGACGGGTTTAGATACTACATGACGGGTTTAGATACTACATGACGGGTTTAGATACTAGATGACAGGTTTAGATACTAGATTATATGTTTAGATACTACATGATATGTTTAGATACTACATGAAAGGTTTAGATACTACATGACAGGTTTAGATACTACATGACAGGTTTAGATACTACATGACAGGTGTAGATACTACATGACAGGTTTAGATACTAGATGACAGGTTTAGATACTACATGACGGGTTTAGATACTACATGACGGGTTTAGATACTACATGACGGGTTTAGATACTACATGACGGGTTTAGATACTACATGACGGGTTTAGATACTAGATGACAGGTTTAGATACTAGATTATATGTTTAGATACTAGATGACAGGTTTAGATACTAGATGACAGGTTTAGATACTACATGACGGGTTTAGATACTACATGACGGGTTTAGATACTACATGACGGGTTTAGATACTACATGACGGGTTTAGATACTACATGACGGGTTTAGATACTAGATGACAGGTTTAGATACTAGATGACAGGTTTAGATACTACATGACAGGTTTAGATACTACATGACAGGTTTAGATACTACATGACAGGTTTAGATACTACATGACAGGTTTAGATACTACATGACAGGTTTAGATACTACATGACAGGTTTAGATACTACATGATAGGTTTAGATACTACATGACAGGTTTAGATACTACATGACAGGTTTAGATACTAGATGACAGGTTTAGATACTAGATGACAGGTTTAGATACTACATGACAGGTTTAGATACTACATGACAGGTTTAGATACTACATGACAGGTTTAGATACTACATGACAGGTTTAGAAAATACATGATAGGTTTAGATACTAAATGACAGGTTTAGATACTACATGACGGGTTTAGATACTACATGACAGGTTTAGATACTACATGACAGGTTTAGATACTACATGACGGGTTTAGATACTACATGACAGGTTTAGATACTACATGACGGGTTTAGATACTACATGACGGGTTTAGATACTACATGACGGGTTTAGATACTACATGACAGGTTTAGATACTACATGACAGGTTTAGATACTAGATTATATGTTTAGATACTACATGACAGGTTTAGATACTAGATTATATGTTTAGATACTACATGATATGTTTAGATACTACATGAAAGGTTTAGATACTACATGACAGGTTTAGATACTACATGACAGGTGTAGATACTACATGACAGGTTTAGATACTACATGATAGGTTTAGATACTACATGACAGGTTTAGATACTACATGACAGGTTTAGATACTAGATGACAGGTTTAGATACTAGATGACAGGTTTAGATACTACATGACAGGTTTAGATACTACATGATAGGTTTAGATACTACATGATAGGTTTAGATACTATATGATATGTTTAGATACTACATGACAGGTTTAGATACTACATGATGGGTTTAGATACTACATGACGGGTTTAGATACTACATGATTGGTTTAGATACTAAATGACGGGTTTAGATACTACATTACGGGTTTAGATACTACATGACGGGTTTAGATACTACATGACGGGTTTAGATACTACATGACGGGTTTAGATACTACATGACGGGTTTAGATACTACATGACAGGTTTAGATACTACATGACGGGTTTAGATACTACATGACGGGTTTAGATACTACATGACGGGTTTAGATACTACATGACGGGTTTAGATACTACATGACGGGTTTAGATACTACATGACGGGTTTAGATACTAGATGACGGGTTTAGATACTAGATTATATGTTTAGATACTACATGATATGTTTAGATACTACATGAAAGGTTTAGATACTACATGACAGGTTTAGATACTACAAGACGGGTTTAGATACTAGATGACAGGTTTAGATACTAGATTATATGTTTAGATACTACAAGATATGTTTAGATACTACATGAAAGGTTTAGATACTACATGACAGGTTTAGATACTACATGACGGGTTTAGATACTACTTGACGGGTTTAGATACTACATGACGGGTTTAGATACTAGATGACAGGTTTAGGTACTAGATTATATGTTTAGATACTACATGACAGGTTTAGATACTAGATTATATGTTTAGATACTACATGATATGTTTAGATACTACATGAAAGGTTTGGATACTACATGACAGGTTTAGATACTAGATGACAGGTTTAGATACTACATGACAGGTTTAGATACTACATGACAGGTGTAGATACTACATGACAGGTTTAGATACTACATGACAGGTTTAGATACTACATGATAGGTTTAGATACTACATGACAGGTTTAGATACTAGATGACAGGTTTAGATACTACATGACGGGTTTAGATACTACATGACGGGTTTAGATACTACATGACGGGTTTAGATACTACATGACGGTTTTAGATACTACATGACGGGTTTAGATACTAGATGACAGGTTTAGATACTAGATTATATGTTTAGATACTACATGATATGTTTAGATACTACATGAAAGGTTTAGATACTACATGACAGGTTTAGATACTACATGACAGGTTTAGATACTACATGACAGGTGTAGATACTACATGACAGGTTTAGATACTAGATGACAGGTTTAGATACTACATGACGGGTTTAGATACTACATGACGGGTTTAGATACTACATGACGGGTTTAGATACTACATGACGGGTTTAGATACTACATGACGGGTTTAGATACTAGATGACAGGTTTAGATACTAGATTATATGTTTAGATACTAGATGACAGGTTTAGATACTAGATGACAGGTTTAGATACTACATGACAGGTTTAGATACTACATGACAGGTTTAGATACTACATGACAGGTGTATATACTACATGACAGGTTTAGATACTACATGATAGGTTTAGATACTACATGACAGGTTTAGATACTAGATGACAGGTTTAGATACTACATGACGGGTTTAGATACTACATGACGGGTTTAGATACTACATGACGGGTTTAGATACTACATGACGGGTTTAGATACTACATGACGGGTTTAGATACTAGATGACAGGTTTAGATACTAGATTATATGTTTAGATACTACATGATATGTTTAGATACTACATGAAAGGTTTAGATACTACATGACAGGTTTAGATACTTCATGACAGGTTTAGATACTACATGACAGGTGTAGATACTACATGACAGGTTTAGATACTAGATGACAGGTTTAGATACTACATGACGGGTTTAGATACTACATGACGGGTTTAGATACTACATGACGGGTTTAGATACTACATGACGGGTTTAGATACTACATGACGGGTTTAGATACTAGATGACAGGTTTAGATACTAGATTATATGTTTAGATACTAGATGACAGGTTTAGATACTAGATGACAGGTTTAGATACTACATGACAGGTTTAGATACTACATGACAGGTTTAGATACTACATGACAGGTGTATATACTACATGACAGGTTTAGATACTACATGATAGGTTTAGATACTACATGACAGGTTTAGATACTAGATGACAGGTTTAGATACTACATGACGGGTTTAGATACTACATGACGGGTTTAGATACTACATGACGGGTTTAGATACTACATGACGGGTTTAGATACTACATGACGGGTTTAGATACTAGATGACAGGTTTAGATACTAGATTATATGTTTAGATACTACATGATATGTTTAGATACTACATGAAAGGTTTAGATACTACATGACAGGTTTAGATACTACATGACAGGTTTAGATACTACATGACAGGTGTAGATACTACATGACAGGTTTAGATACTACATGATAGGTTTAGATACTACATGACAGGTTTAGATACTACATGACAGGTTTAGATACTAGATGACAGGTTTAGATACTAGATGACAGGTTTAGATACTACATGACAGGTTTAGAGACTACATGACAGGTTTAGATACTACATGACAGGTTTAGATACTACATGACAGGTTTAGAAAATACATGATAGGTTTAGATACTAAATGACAGGTTTAGATACTACATGCCGGGTTTAGATACTACAAGACAGGTTTAGATACTTCATGACAGGTTTAGATACTACATGACAGGTGTAGATACTACATGACAGGTTTAGATACTACATGATAGGTTTAGATACTACATGACAGGTTTAGATACTACATGACAGGTTTAGATACTACATGACAGGTTTAGATACTACATGACAGGTTTAGATACTAGATGACAGGTTTAGATACTAGATGACAGGTTTAGATACTACATGACAGGTTTAGATACTACATGACAGGTTTAGATACTACATGACAGGTGTAGATACTACATGACAGGTTTAGATACTACATGATAGGTTTAGATACTACATGACAGGTTTAGATACTAGATGACAGGTTTAGATACTACATGACGGGTTTAGATACTACATGACGGGTTTAGATACTACATGACGGGTTTAGATACTACATGACGGGTTGATATACTACATGACGGGTTTAGATACTACATGACAGGTTTAGATACTAGATGACAGGTTTAGATACCAGATGACAGGTTTAGATACTACATGACAGGTTTAGATACTTCATGACAGGTTTAGATACTACATGACAGGTTTAGATACTACATGACAGGTTTAGAAAATACATGATAGGTTTAGATACTAAATGACAGGTTTAGATACTACATGCCGGGTTTAGATACTACATGACTGGTTTAGATACTACATGATAGGTTTAGATACTACATGACGGGTTTAGATACTACATGACAGGTTTAGATACTACATGAAAGGTTTAGATACTACATGACAGGTTTAGATACTACATGATAGGTTTAGATACTACATGATAGGTTTAGATACTATATGATATGTTTAGATAGTACATGACGGGTTTAGATACTACATGATGGGTTTAGATACTACATGACGGGTTTAGATACTACATGATTGGTTTAGATACTACATGACGGGTTTAGATACTACATTACGGGTTTAGATACTACATGACGGGTTTAGATACTACATGACGGGTTTAGATACTACATGACGGGTTTAGATACTACATGACGGGTTTAGATACTACATGACGGGTTTAGATACTACATGACGGGTTTAGATACTACATGACGGGTTTAGATACTACATGACGGGTTTAGATACTAGATGACAGGTTTAGATACTAGATTATATGTTTAGATACTACATGACAGGTTTAGATACTAGATTATATGTTTAGATACTACATGATATGTTTAGATACTACATGAAAGGTTTAGATACTACATGACAGGTTTAGATACTACATGACAGGTGTAGATACTACATGACAGGTTTAGATACTACATGATAGGTTTAGATACTACATGACAGGTTTAGATACTACATGACAGGTTTAGATACTAGATGACAGGTTTAGATACTAGATGACAGGTTTAGATACTACATGACAGGTTTAGATACTACATGATAGGTTTAGATACTACATGATAGGTTTAGATACTATATGATATGTTTAGATACTACATGACAGGTTTAGATACTACATGATGGGTTTAGATACTACATGACGGGTTTAGATACTACATGATTGGTTTAGATACTAAATGACGGGTTTAGATACTACATTACGGGTTTAGATACTACATGACGGGTTTAGATACTACATGACGGGTTTAGATACTACATGACGGGTTTAGATACTACATGACGGGTTTAGATACTACATGACAGGTTTAGATACTACATGACGGGTTTAGATACTACATGACGGGTTTAGATACTACATGACGGGTTTAGATACTACATGACGGGTTTAGATACTACATGACGGGTTTAGATACTACATGACGGGTTTAGATACTAGATGACGGGTTTAGATACTAGATTATATGTTTAGATACCACATGATATGTTTAGATACTACATGAAAGGTTTAGATACTACATGACAGGTTTAGATACTACAAGACGGGTTTAGATACTAGATGACAGGTTTAGATACTAGATTATATGTTTAGATACTACAAGATATGTTTAGATACTACATGAAAGGTTTAGATACTACATGACAGGTTTAGATACTACATGACGGGTTTAGATACTACTTGACGGGTTTAGATACTACATGACGGGTTTAGATACTAGATGACAGGTTTAGGTACTAGATTATATGTTTAGATACTACATGACAGGTTTAGATACTAGATTATATGTTTAGATACTACATGATATGTTTAGATACTACATGAAAGGTTTGGATACTACATGACAGGTTTAGATACTAGATGACAGGTTTAGATACTACATGACAGGTTTAGATACTACATGACAGGTGTAGATACTACATGACAGGTTTAGATACTACATGACAGGTTTAGATACTACATGATAGGTTTAGATACTACATGACAGGTTTAGATACTAGATGACAGGTTTAGATACTACATGACGGGTTTAGATACTACATGACGGGTTTAGATACTACATGACGGGTTTAGATACTACATGACGGTTTTAGATACTACATGACGGGTTTAGATACTAGATGACAGGTTTAGATACTAGATTATATGTTTAGATACTACATGATATGTTTAGATACTACATGAAAGGTTTAGATACTACATGACAGGTTTAGATACTACATGACAGGTTTAGATACTACATGACAGGTGTAGATACTACATGACAGGTTTAGATACTAGATGACAGGTTTAGATACTACATGACGGGTTTAGATACTACATGACGGGTTTAGATACTACATGACGGGTTTAGATACTACATGACGGGTTTAGATACTACATGACGGGTTTAGATACTAGATGACAGGTTTAGATACTAGATTATATGTTTAGATACTAGATGACAGGTTTAGATACTAGATGACGGGTTTAGATACTACATGACAGGTTTAGATACTACATGACAGGTGTAGATACTACATGACAGGTTTAGATACTACATGACAGGTTTAGATACTACATGACAGGTGTATATACTACATGACAGGTTTAGATACTACATGATAGGTTTAGATACTACATGACAGGTTTAGATACTAGATGACAGGTTTAGATACTACATGACGGGTTTAGATACTACATGACGGGTTTAGATACTACATGACGGGTTTAGATACTACATGACGGGTTTAGATACTACATGACGGGTTTAGATACTAGATGACAGGTTTAGATACTAGATTATATGTTTAGATACTACATGATATGTTTAGATACTACATGAAAGGTTTAGATACTAAATGACAGGTTTAGATACTACATGCCGGGTTTAGATACTACATGATAGGTTTAGATACTACATGACAGGTTTAGATACTACATGACAGGTTTAGATACTAGATGACAGGTTTAGATACTAGATGACAGGTTTAGATACTACATGACAGGTTTAGAGACTACATGACAGGTTTAGATACTACATGACAGGTTTAGATACTACATGACAGGTTTAGAAAATACATGATAGGTTTAGATACTAAATGACAGGTTTAGATACTACATGCCGGGTTTAGATACTACAAGACAGGTTTAGATACTTCATGACAGGTTTAGATACTACATGACAGGTGTAGATACTACATGACAGGTTTAGATACTACATGATAGGTTTAGATACTACATGACAGGTTTAGATACTACATGACAGGTTTAGATACTACATGACAGGTTTAGATACTACATGACAGGTTTAGATACTAGATGACAGGTTTAGATACTAGATGACAGGTTTAGATACTACATGACAGGTTTAGATACTACATGACAGGTTTAGATACTACATGACAGGTGTAGATACTACATGACAGGTTTAGATACTACATGATAGGTTTAGATACTACATGACAGGTTTAGATACTAGATGACAGGTTTAGATACTACATGACGGGTTTAGATACTACATGACGGGTTTAGATACTACATGACGGGTTTAGATACTACATGACGGGTTGATATACTACATGACGGGTTTAGATACTACATGACAGGTTTAGATACTAGATGACAGGTTTAGATACCAGATGACAGGTTTAGATACTACATGACAGGTTTAGATACTTCATGACAGGTTTAGATACTACATGACAGGTTTAGATACTACATGACAGGTTTAGAAAATACATGATAGGTTTAGATACTAAATGACAGGTTTAGATACTACATGCCGGGTTTAGATACTACATGACAGGTTTAGATACTACATGATAGGTTTAGATACTACATGATAGGTTTAGATACTATATGATATGTTTAGATAGTACATGACGGGTTTAGATACTACATGATGGGTTTAGATACTACATGACGGGTTTAGATACTACATGATTGGTTTAGATACTACATGACGGGTTTAGATACTACATTACGGGTTTAGATACTACATGACGGGTTTAGATACTACATGACGGGTTTAGATACTACATGACGGGTTTAGATACTACATGACGGGTTTAGATACTACATGACGGGTTTAGATACTACATGACGGGTTTAGATACTACATGACGGGTTTAGATACTACATGACGGGTTTAGATACTAGATGACAGGTTTAGATACTAGATTATATGTTTAGATACTACATGACAGGTTTAGATACTAGATTATATGTTTAGATACTACATGATATGTTTAGATACTACATGAAAGGTTTAGATACTACATGACAGGTTTAGATACTACATGACAGGTGTAGATACTACATGACAGGTTTAGATACTACATGATAGGTTTAGATACTACATGACAGGTTTAGATACTACATGACAGGTTTAGATACTAGATGACAGGTTTAGATACTAGATGACAGGTTTAGATACTACATGACAGGTTTAGATACTACATGATAGGTTTAGATACTACATGATAGGTTTAGATACTATATGATATGTTTAGATACTACATGACAGGTTTAGATACTACATGATGGGTTTAGATACTACATGACGGGTTTAGATACTACATGATTGGTTTAGATACTAAATGACGGGTTTAGATACTACATTACGGGTTTAGATACTACATGACGGGTTTAGATACTACATGACGGGTTTAGATACTACATGACGGGTTTAGATACTACATGACGGGTTTAGATACTACATGACAGGTTTAGATACTACATGACGGGTTTAGATACTACATGACGGGTTTAGATACTACATGACGGGTTTAGATACTACATGACGGGTTTAGATACTACATGACGGGTTTAGATACTACATGACGGGTTTAGATACTAGATGACGGGTTTAGATACTAGATTATATGTTTAGATACTACATGATATGTTTAGATACTACATGAAAGGTTTAGATACTACATGACAGGTTTAGATACTACAAGACGGGTTTAGATACTAGATGACAGGTTTAGATACTAGATTATATGTTTAGATACTACAAGATATGTTTAGATACTACATGAAAGGTTTAGATACTACATGACAGGTTTAGATACTACATGACGGGTTTAGATACTACTTGACGGGTTTAGATACTACATGACGGGTTTAGATACTAGATGACAGGTTTAGGTACTAGATTATATGTTTAGATACTACATGACAGGTTTAGATACTAGATTATATGTTTAGATACTACATGATATGTTTAGATACTACATGAAAGGTTTGGATACTACATGACAGGTTTAGATACTAGATGACAGGTTTAGATACTACATGACAGGTTTAGATACTACATGACAGGTGTAGATACTACATGACAGGTTTAGATACTACATGACAGGTTTAGATACTACATGATAGGTTTAGATACTACATGACAGGTTTAGATACTAGATGACAGGTTTAGATACTACATGACGGGTTTAGATACTACATGACGGGTTTAGATACTACATGACGGGTTTAGATACTACATGACGGTTTTAGATACTACATGACGGGTTTAGATACTAGATGACAGGTTTAGATACTAGATTATATGTTTAGATACTACATGATATGTTTAGATACTACATGAAAGGTTTAGATACTACATGACAGGTTTAGATACTACATGACAGGTTTAGATACTACATGACAGGTGTAGATACTACATGACAGGTTTAGATACTAGATGACAGGTTTAGATACTACATGACGGGTTTAGATACTACATGACGGGTTTAGATACTACATGACGGGTTTAGATACTACATGACGGGTTTAGATACTACATGACGGGTTTAGATACTAGATGACAGGTTTAGATACTAGATTATATGTTTAGATACTAGATGACAGGTTTAGATACTAGATGACAGGTTTAGATACTACATGACAGGTTTAGATACTACATGACAGGTTTAGATACTACATGACAGGTGTATATACTACATGACAGGTTTAGATACTACATGATAGGTTTAGATACTACATGACAGGTTTAGATACTAGATGACAGGTTTAGATACTACATGACGGGTTTAGATACTACATGACGGGTTTAGATACTACATGACGGGTTTAGATACTACATGACGGGTTTAGATACTACATGACGGGTTTAGATACTAGATGACAGGTTTAGATACTAGATTATATGTTTAGATACTACATGATATGTTTAGATACTACATGAAAGGTTTAGATACTACATGACAGGTTTAGATACTTCATGACAGGTTTAGATACTACATGACAGGTGTAGATACTACATGACAGGTTTAGATACTAGATGACAGGTTTAGATACTACATGACGGGTTTAGATACTACATGACGGGTTTAGATACTAGATGACAGGTTTAGATACTACATGACGGGTTTAGATACTACATGACGGGTTTAGATACTACATGACGGGTTTAGATACTACATGACGGGTTTAGATACTACATGACGGGTTTAGATACTAGATGACAGGTTTAGATACTAGATTATATGTTTAGATACTACATGATATGTTTAGATACTACATGAAAGGTTTAGATACTACATGACAGGTTTAGATACTACATGACAGGTTTAGATACTACATGACAGGTGTAGATACTACATGACAGGTTTAGATACTACATGATAGGTTTAGATACTACATGACGGGTTTAGATACTACATGACGGGTTTAGATACTACATGACGGGTTTAGATACTACATGACGGGTTTAGATACTAGATGACAGGTTTAGATACTAGATTATATGTTTAGATACTACATGATATGTTTAGATACTACATGAAAGGTTTAGATACTACATGACAGGTTTAGATACTACATGACAGGTTTAGATACTACATGACAGGTGTAGATACTACATGACAGGTTTAGATACTACATGATAGGTTTAGATACTACATGACAGGTTTAGATACTACATGACAGGTTTAGATACTAGATGACAGGTTTAGATACTAGATGACAGGTTTAGATACTACATGACAGGTTTAGAGACTACATGACAGGTTTAGATACTACATGACAGGTTTAGATACTACATGACAGGTTTAGAAAATACATGATAGGTTTAGATACTAAATGACAGGTTTAGATACTACATGCCGGGTTTAGATACTACAAGACAGGTTTAGATACTTCATGACAGGTTTAGATACTACATGACAGGTGTAGATACTACATGACAGGTTTAGATACTACATGATAGGTTTAGATACTACATGACAGGTTTAGATACTACATGACAGGTTTAGATACTACATGACAGGTTTAGATACTACATGACAGGTTTAGATACTACATGACAGGTGTAGATACTACATGACAGGTTTAGATACTACATGATAGGTTTAGATACTACATGACAGGTTTAGATACTAGATGACAGGTTTAGATACTACATGACGGGTTTAGATACTACATGACGGGTTTAGATACTACATGACGGGTTTAGATACTACATGACGGGTTGATATACTACATGACGGGTTTAGATACTACATGACAGGTTTAGATACTAGATGACAGGTTTAGATACCAGATGACAGGTTTAGATACTACATGACAGGTTTAGATACTTCATGACAGGTTTAGATACTACATGACAGGTTTAGATACTACATGACAGGTTTAGAAAATACATGATAGGTTTAGATACTAAATGACAGGTTTAGATATTACATGCCGGGTTTAGATACTACATGACTGGTTTAGATACTACATGATAGGTTTAGATACTACATGACGGGTTTAGATACTACATGACAGGTTTAGATACTACATGAAAGGTTTAGATACTACATGACAGGTTTAGATACTACATGATAGGTTTAGATACTACATGATAGGTTTAGATACTATATGATATGTTTAGATACTACATGGCGGGTTTAGATACTACATGATGGGTTTAGATACTACATGACGGGTTTAGATACTACATGATTGGTTTAGATACTACATGACGGGTTTAGATACTACATTACGGGTTTAGATACTACATGACGGGTTTAGATACTACATGACGGGTTTAGATACTACATGACGGGTTTAGATACTACATGACGGGTTTAGATACTACATGACGGGTTTAGATACTACATGACGGGTTTAGATACTACATGACGGGTTTAGATACTAGATGACAGGTTTAGATACTAGATTATATGTTTAGATACTACATGACAGGTTTAGATACTAGATTATATGTTTAGATACTACATGATATGTTTAGATACTACATGAAAGGTTTAGATACTACATGACAGGTTTAGATACTACATGACAGGTGTAGATACTACATGACAGGTTTAGATACTACATGATAGGTTTAGATACTACATGACAGGTTTAGATACTACATGACAGGTTTAGATACTAGATGACAGGTTTAGATACTAGATGACAGGTTTAGATACTACATGACAGGTTTAGATACTACATGATAGGTTTAGATACTACATGATAGGCTTAGATACTATATGATATGTTTAGATACTACATGACAGGTTTAGATACTACATGATGGGTTTAGATACTACATGACGGGTTTAGATACTACATGATTGGTTTAGATACTAAATGACGGGTTTAGATACTACATTACGGGTTTAGATACTACATGACGGGTTTAGATACTACATGACGGGTTTAGATACTACATGACGGGTTTAGATACTACATGACGGGTTTAGATACTACATGACGGGTTTAGATACTACATGACGGGTTTAGATACTACATGACGGGTTTAGATACTAGATGACGGGTTTAGATACTAGATTATATGTTTAGATACTACATGATATGTTTAGATACTACATGAAAGGTTTAGATACTACATGACAGGTTTAGATACTACAAGACGGGTTTAGATACTAGATGACAGGCTTAGATACTAGATTATATGTTTAGATATTACATGATATGTTTAGATACTACATGAAAGGTTTAGATACTACATGACAGGTTTAGATACTACATGACGGGTTTAGATACTACTTGACGGGTTTAGATACTACATGACGGGTTTAGATACTAGATGACAGGTTTAGGTACTAGATTATATGTTTAGATACTACATGACAGGTTTAGATACTAGATTATATGTTTAGATACTACATGATATGTTTAGATACTACATGAAAGGTTTGGATACTACATGACAGGTTTAGATACTAGATGACAGGTTTAGATACTACATGACAGGTTTAGATACTACATGACAGGTGTAGATACTACATGACAGGTTTAGATACTACATGACAGGTTTAGATACTACATGATAGGTTTAGATACTACATGACAGGTTTAGATACTAGATGACAGGTTTAGATACTACATGACGGGTTTAGATACTACATGACGGGTTTAGATACTACATGACGGGTTTAGATACTACATGACGGTTTTAGATACTACATGACGGGTTTAGATACTAGATGACAGGTTTAGATACTAGATTATATGTTTAGATACTACATGATATGTTTAGATACTACATGAAAGGTTTAGATACTACATGACAGGTTTAGATACTACATGACAGGTTTAGATACTACATGACAGGTGTAGATACTACATGACAGGTTTAGATACTAGATGACGGGTTTAGATACTACATGACGGGTTTAGATACTACATGACGGGTTTAGATACTACATGACGGGTTTAGATACTACATGACGGGTTTAGATACTACATGACGGGTTTAGATACTAGATGACAGGTTTAGATACTAGATTATATGTTTAGATACTAGATGACAGGTTTAGATACTAGATGACAGGTTTAGATACTACATGACAGGTTTAGATACTACCTGACAGGTTTAGATACTACATGACAGGTGTATATACTACATGACAGGTTTAGATACTACATGATAGGTTTAGATACTACATGACAGGTTTAGATACTAGATGACAGGTTTAGATACTACATGACGGGTTTAGATACTACATGACGGGTTTAGATACTACATGACGGGTTTAGATACTACATGACGGGTTTAGATACTACATGACGGGTTTAAATACTAGATGACAGGTTTAGATACTAGATTATATGTTTAGATACTACATGATATGTTTAGATACTACATGAAAGGTTTAGATACTACATGACAGGTTTAGATACTACATGACAGGTTTAGATACTACATGACAGGTGTAGATACTACATGACAGGTTTAGATACTACATGATAGGTTTAGATACTACATGACAGGTTTAGATACTACATGACAGGTTTAGATGCTAGATGACAGGTTTAGATACTAGATGACAGGTTTAGATACTACATGACAGGTTTAGATACTACATGACAGGTTTAGATACTACATGACAGGTTTAGATACTACATGACAGGTTTAGAAAATACATGGTAGGTTTAGATACTAAATGACAGGTTTAGATACTACATGACAGGTTTAGATACTACATGACAGGTTTAGATACTACATGACAGGTTTAGATACTACATGACAGGTTTAGAAAATACATGGTAGGTTTAGATACTAAATGACAGGTTTAGATACTACATGCCGGGTTTAGATACTACATGACAGGTTTAGATACTTCATGACAGGTTTAGATACTACATGACAGGTGTAGATACTACATGACAGGTTTAGATACTACATGATAGGTTTAGATACTACATGACAGGTTTAGATACTACATGACAGGTTTAGATACTAGATGACAGGTTTAGATACTAGATGACAGGTTTAGATACTACATGACAGGTTTAGATACTACATGACAGGTTTAGATACTACATGACAGGTGTAGATACTACATGACAGGTTTAGATACTACATGACAGGTTTAGATACTACATGACAGGTTTAGATACTACATGACGGGTTTAGATACTACATGACCGGTTTAGATACTACATGACGGGTTTAGATACTACATGACGGGTTGATATACTACATGACGGGTTTAGATACTACATGACAGGTTTAGATACTAGATGACAGGTTTAGATACCAGATGACAGGTTTAGATACTACATGACAGGTTTAGATACTTCATGACAGGTTTAGATACTACATGACAGGTTTAGATACTACATGACAGGTTTAGAAAATACATGATAGGTTTAGATACTAAATGACAGGTTTAGATACTACATGCCGTGTTTAGATACTACATGACTGGTTTAGATACTACATGATAGGTTTAGATACTACATGACAGGTTTAGATACTACATGACAGGTGTAGATACTACATGACAGGTTTAGATACTACATGATAGGTTTAGATACTACATGACAGGTTTAGATACTACATGACAGGTTTAGATACTAGATGACAGGTTTAGATACTAGATGACAGGTTTAGATACTACATGACAGGTTTAGATACTACATGATAGGTTTAGATACTACATGATAGGTTTAGATACTATATGATATGTTTAGATACTACATGACAGGTTTAGATACTACATGATGGGTTTAGATACTACATGACGGGTTTAGATACTACATGATTGGTTTAGATACTAAATGACGGGTTTAGATACTACATTACGGGTTTAGATACTACATGACGGGTTTAGATACTACATGACGGGTTTAGATACTACATGACGGGTTTAGATACTACATGACGGGTTTAGATACTACATGACAGGTTTAGATACTACATGACGGGTTTAGATACTACATGACGGGTTTAGATACTACATGACGGGTTTAGATACTACATGACGGGTTTAGATACTACATGACGGGTTTAGATACTACATGACGGGTTTAGATACTAGATGACGGGTTTAGATACTAGATTATATGTTTAGATACTACATGATATGTTTAGATACTACATGAAAGGTTTAGATACTACATGACAGGTTTAGATACTACAAGACGGGTTTAGATACTAGATGACAGGTTTAGATACTAGATTATATGTTTAGATACTACATGATATGTTTAGATACTACATGAAAGGTTTAGATACTACATGACAGGTTTAGATACTACATGACGGGTTTAGATACTACTTGACGGGTTTAGATACTACATGACGGGTTTAGATACTAGATGACAGGTTTAGGTACTAGATTATATGTTTAGATACTACATGACAGGTTTAGATACTAGATTATATGTTTAGATACTACATGATATGTTTAGATACTACATGAAAGGTTTAGATACTACATGACAGGTTTAGATACTAGATGACAGGTTTAGATACTACATGACAGGTTTAGATACTACATGACAGGTTTAGATACTACATGATAGGTTTAGATACTACATGACAGGTTTAGATACTAGATGACAGGTTTAGATACTACATGACGGGTTTAGATACTACATGACGGGTTTAGATACTACATGACGGGTTTAGATACTACATGACGGGTTTAGATACTACATGACGGGTTTAGATACTAGATGACAGGTTTAGATACTAGATTATATGTTTAGATACTACATGATATGTTTAGATACTACATGAAAGGTTTAGATACTACACGACAGGTTTAGATACTACATGACAGGTTTAGATACTACATGACAGGTGTAGATACTACATGACAGGTTTAGATACTACATGATAGGTTTAGATACTACATGACAGGTTTAGATACTAGATGACGGGTTTAGATACTACATGACGGGTTTAGATACTACATGACGGGTTTAGATACTACATGACGGGTTTAGATACTACATGACGGGTTTAGATACTACATGACGGGTTTAGATACTAGATGACAGGTTTAGATACTAGATTATATGTTTAGATACTACATGACAGGTTTAGATACTAGATTATATGTTTAGATACTACATGATATGTTTAGATACTACATGAAAGGTTTAGATACTACATGACAGGTTTAGATACTACATGACAGGTGTAGATACTACATGACAGGTTTAGATACTACATGATAGGTTTAGATACTACATGACAGGTTTAGATACTACATGACAGGTTTAGATACTAGATGACAGGTTTAGATACTAGATGACAGGTTTAGATACTACATGACAGGTTTAGATACTACATGACAGGTTTAGATACTACATGATAGGTTTAGATACTATATGATATGTTTAGATACTACATGACAGGTTTAGATACTACATGATGGGTTTAGATACTACATGACGGGTTTAGATACTACATGATTGGTTTAGATACTAAATGACGGGTTTAGATACTACATTACGGGTTTAGATACTACATGACGGGTTTAGATACTACATGACGGGTTTAGATACTACATGACGGGTTTAGATACTACATGACGGGTTTAGATACTACATGACAGGTTTAGATACTACATGACGGGTTTAGATACTACATGACGGGTTTAGATACTACATGACGGGTTTAGATACTACATGACGGGTTTAGATACTACATGACGGGTTTAGATACTACATGACGGGTTTAGATACTAGATGACGGGTTTAGATACTAGATTATATGTTTAGATACTACATGATATGTTTAGATACTACATGAAAGGTTTAGATACTACATGACAGGTTTAGATACTACAAGACGGGTTTAGATACTAGATGACAGGTTTAGATACTAGATGACAGGTTTAGATACTACATGACATGTTTAGATACTACATGAAAGGTTTAGATACTACATGACAGGTTTAGATACTACATGACGGGTTTAGATACTACATGACGGGTTTAGATACTACATGACGGGTTTAGATACTAGATGACAGGTTTAGGTACTAGATTATATGTTTAGATACTACATGACAGGTTTAGATACTAGATTATATGTTTAGATACTACATGATATGTTTAGATACTACATGAAAGGTTTAGATACTACATGACAGGTTTAGATACTAGATGACAGGTTTAGATACTACATGACAGGTTTAGATACTACATGACAGGTGTAGATACTACATGACAGGTTTAGATACTACATGACAGGTTTAGATACTACATGACAGGTTTAGATACTACATGACAGGTTTAGATACTAGATGACAGGTTTAGATACTAGATGACAGGTTTAGATACTACATGACGGGTTTAGATACTACATGACGGGTTTAGATACTACATGACGGGTTTAGATACTACATGACGGGTTTAGATACTAGATGACAGGTTTAGATACTAGATGATATGTTTAGATACTACATGATATGTTTAGATACTACATGAAAGGTTTAGATACTACACGACAGGTTTAGATACTACATGACAGGTTTAGATACTACATGACAGGTGTAGATACTACATGACAGGTTTAGATACTACATGATAGGTTTAGATACTACATGACAGGTTTAGATACTACATGACAGGTTTAGATACTAGATGACAGGTTTAGATACTAGATGACAGGTTTAGATACTACATGACAGGTTTAGATACTACATGACAGGTTTAGATACTACATGACAGGTTTAGATACTACATGACAGGTTTAGAAAATACATGGTAGGTTTAGATACTAAATGACAGGTTTAGATACTACATGCCGGGTTTAGATACTACATGACAGGTTTAGATACTTCATGACAGGTTTAGATACTACATGACAGGTGTAGATACTACATGACAGGTTTAGATACTACATGATAGGTTTAGATACTACATGACAGGTTTAGATACTACATGACAGGTTTAGATACTAGATGACAGGTTTAGATACTAGATGACAGGTTTAGATACTACATGACAGGTTTAGATACTACATGACAGGTTTAGATACTACATGACAGGTGTAGATACTACATGACAGGTTTAGATACTACATGACAGGTTTAGATACTACATGACAGGTTTAGATACTAGATGACAGGTTTAGATACTACATGACGGGTTTAGATACTACATGACGGGTTTAGATACTACATGACAGGTTTAGATACTACATGACGGGTTGATATACTACATGACGGGTTTAGATACTACATGACAGGTTTAGATACTAGATGACAGGTTTAGATACCAGATGACAGGTTTAGATACTACATGACAGGTTTAGATACTTCATGACAGGTTTAGATACTACATGACAGGTTTAGATACTACATGACAGGTTTAGAAAATACATGATAGGTTTAGATACTACATGACAGGTTTAGATACTACATGATAGGTTTAGATACTACATGATAGGTTTAGATACTACATGACAGGTTTAGATACTAGATGACAGGTTTAGATACTAGATGACAGGTTTAGATACTACATGACAGGTTTAGATACTACATGACAGGTTTAGATACTACATGACAGGTTTAGATACTACATGACAGGTTTAGAAACTACATGACAGGTTTAGATACTACATGACAGGTTTAGATACTACATGATAGGTTTAGATACTACATGATAGGTTTAGATACTATATGATATGTTTAGATACTACATGACAGGTTTAGATACTACATGACGGGTTTAGATACTACATGACGGGTTTAGATACTACATGACTGGTTTAGATACTAAATGACGGGTTTAGATACTACATTACGGGTTTAGATACTACATGACGGGTTTAGATACTACATGACGGGTTTAGATACTACATGACGGGTTTAGATACTACATGACGGGTTTAGATACTACATGACAGGTTTAGATACTACATGACGGGTTTAGATACTACATGACGGGTTTAGATACTACATGACGGGTTTAGATACTACATGACGGGTTTAGATACTACATGACGGGTTTAGATACTACATGACGGGTTTAGATACTAGATGACGGGTTTAGATACTAGATTATATGTTTAGATACTACATGACAGGTTTAGATACTACATGAAAGGTTTAGATACTACATGACAGGTTTAGATACTACAAGACGGGTTTAGATACTAGATGACAGGTTTAGATACTAGATTATATGTTTAGATACTACATGATATGTTTAGATACTACATGAAAGGTTTAGATACTACATGACAGGTTTAGATACTACATGACGGGTTTAGATACTACTTGACGGGTTTAGATACTACATGACGGGTTTAGATACTAGATGACAGGTTTAGGTACTAGATTATATGTTTAGATACTACATGACAGGTTTAGATACTAGATTATATGTTTAGATACTACATGATATGTTTAGATACTACATGAAAGGTTTAGATACTACATGACAGGTTTAGATACTAGATGACAGGTTTAGATACTACATGACAGGTTTAGATACTACATGACAGGTGTAGATACTACATGACAGGTTTAGATACTACATGACAGGTTTAGATACTACATGATAGGTTTAGATACTACATGACAGGTTTAGATACTAGATGACAGGTTTAGATACTAGATGACAGGTTTAGATACTACATGACGGGTTTAGATACTACATGACGGGTTTAGATACTACATGACGGGTTTAGATACTACATGATGGGTTTAGATACTAGATGACAGGTTTAGATACTAGATTATATGTTTAGATACTACATGATATGTTTAGATACTACATGAAAGGTTTAGATACTACACGACAGGTTTAGATACTACATGACAGGTTTAGATACTACATGACAGGTGTAGATACTACATGACAGGTTTAGATACTACATGATAGGTTTAGATACTACATGACAGGTTTAGATACTACATGACAGGTTTAGATACTAGATGACAGGTTTAGATACTAGATGACAGGTTTAGATACTACATGACAGGTTTAGATACTACATGACAGGTTTAGATACTACATGACAGGTTTAGATACTACATGACAGGTTTAGAAAATACATGGTAGGTTTAGATACTAAATGACAGGTTTAGATACTACATGCCGGGTTTAGATACTACATGACAGGTTTAGATACTACATGACAGGTTTAGATACTACATGACAGGTGTAGATACTACATGACAGGTTTAGATACTACATGATAGGTTTAGATACTACATGACAGGTTTAGATACTACATGACAGGTTTAGATACTAGATGACAGGTTTAGATACTAGATGACAGGTTTAGATACTACATGACAGGTTTAGATACTACATGACAGGTTTAGATACTACATGACAGGTGTAGATACTACATGACAGGTTTAGATACTACATGACAGGTTTAGATACTACATGACAGGTTTAGATACTAGATGACAGGTTTAGATAGTACATGACGGGTTTAGATACTACATGACGGGTTTAGATACTACATGACAGGTTTAGATACTACATGACGGGTTGAGATACTACATGACGGGTTTAGATACTACATGACAGGTTTAGATACTAGATGACAGGTTTAGATACCAGATGACAGGTTTAGATACTACATGACAGGTTTAGATACTACATGACAGGTTTAGATACTACATGACAGGTTTAGATACTACATGACAGGTTTAGAAACTACATGACAGGTTTAGATACTAAATGACAGGTTTAGATACTACATGCCGGGTTTAGATACTACATGACTGGTTTAGATACTACATGACAGGTTTAGATACTACATGACGGGTTTAGATACTACATGACAGGTTTAGATACTACATGAAAGGTTTAGATACTACATGACAGGTTTAGATACTACATGACAGGTTTAGATACTACATGACAGGTTTAGATACTATATGACAGGTTTAGATACTACATGACGGGTTTAGATACTACATGACGGGTTTAGATACTACATGACGGGTTTAGATACTACATGACGGGTTTAGATACTACATGACGGGTTTAGATACTACATTACGGGTTTAGATACTACATGACGGGTTTAGATACTACATGACGGGTTTAGATACTACATGACGGGTTTAGATACTACATGACGGGTTTAGATACTACATGACGGGTTTAGATACTACATGACGGGTTTAGATACTACATGACGGGTTTAGATACTACATGACGGGTTTAGATACTACATGACGGGTTTAGATACTAGATGACAGGTTTAGATACTAGATGACAGGTTTAGATACTACATGACAGGTTTAGATACTAGATTATATGTTTAGATACTACATGATATGTTTAGATACTACATGACAGGTTTAGATACTACATGACAGGTTTAGATACTACATGACAGGTTTAGATACTACATGACAGGTTTAGATACTACATGACAGGTTTAGATACTACATGACAGGTTTAGATACTACATGACAGGTTTAGATACTAGATGACAGGTTTAGATACTAGATGACAGGTTTAGATACTACATGACAGGTTTAGATACTACATGACAGGTTTAGATACTACATGACGGGTTTAGATACTATATGACAGGTTTAGATACTACATGACAGGTTTAGATACTACATGACGGGTTTAGATACTACATGACGGGTTTAGATACTACATGACGGGTTTAGATACTAAATGACGGGTTTAGATACTACATGACGGGTTTAGATACTACATGACGGGTTTAGATACTACATGACGGGTTTAGATACTACATGACGGGTTTAGATACTACATGACGGGTTTAGATACTACATGACAGGTTTAGATACTACATGACGGGTTTAGATACTACATGACGGGTTTAGATACTACATGACGGGTTTAGATACTACATGACGGGTTTAGATACTACATGACGGGTTTAGATACTACATGACGGGTTTAGATACTAGATGACGGGTTTAGATACTAGATGACAGGTTTAGATACTACATGACAGGTTTAGATACTACATGACGGGTTTAGATACTACATGACAGGTTTAGATACTACATGACTGGTTTAGATACTAGATGACAGGTTTAGATACTAGATGATATGTTTAGATACTACATGACAGGTTTAGATACTACATGACGGGTTTAGATACTACATGACAGGTTTAGATACTACATGACGGGTTTAGATACTACATGACGGGTTTAGATACTACATGACGGGTTTAGATACTAGATGACAGGTTTAGATACTAGATGATATGTTTAGATACTACATGACGGGTTTAGATACTAGATGACAGGTTTAGATACTACATGACAGGTTTAGATACTACATGACGGGTTTAGATACTACATGACGGGTTTAGATACTAGATGACGGGTTTAGATACTACATGACGGGTTTAGATACTACATGACGGGTTTAGATACTACATGACAGGTTTAGATACTACATGACGGGTTTAGATACTACATGACAGGTTTAGATACTACATGACAGGTTTAGATACTAGATGACGGGTTTAGATACTACATGACGGGTTTAGATACTACATGACGGGTTTAGATACTACATGACGGGTTTAGATACTACATGACGGGTTTAGATACTACATGACGGGTTTAGATACTAGATGACAGGTTTAGATACTAGATGACAGGTTTAGATACTACATGACGGGTTTAGATACTACATGACAGGTTTAGATACTACATGACAGGTTTAGATACTACATGACGGGTTTAGATACTACATGACGGGTTTAGATACTACATGACAGGTTTAGATACTACATGACGGGTTTAGATACTACATGACGGGTTTAGATACTACATGACAGGTTTAGATACTAGATGACAGGTTTAGATACTAGATGACGGGTTTAGATACTACATGACAGGTTTAGATACTACATGACGGGTTTAGATACTACATGACAGGTTTAGATACTACATGACAGGTTTAGATACTACATGACGGTTTAGATACTAAATGACAGGTTTAGATACTACATGACGGGTTTAGATACTACATGACGGGTTTAGATACTACATGACAGGTTTAGATACTACATGACGGGTTTAGATACTACATGACGGGTTTAGATACTACATGACAGGTTTAGATACTACATGACAGGTTTAGATACTACATGACAGGTTTAGATACTAGATGACGGGTTTAGATACTAGATGACAGGTTTAGATACTACATGACGGGTTTAGATACTACATGACAGGTTTAGATACTACATGACAGGTTTAGATACTACATGACAGGTTTAGATACTACATGACGGGTTTAGATACTACATGACAGGTTTAGATACTAGATGACGGGTTTAGATACTACATGACGGGTTTAGATACTACATGACGGGTTTAGATACTACATGACAGGTTTAGATACTACATGACGGGTTTAGATACTACATGACGGGTTTAGATACTACATGACAGGTTTAGATACTAGATGACGGGTTTAGATACTAGATGACGGGTTTAGATACTACATGACAGGTTTAGATACTACATGACGGGTTTAGATACTACATGACGGGTTTAGATACTACATGACGGGTTTAGATACTACATGACGGGTTTAGATACTACATGACGGGTTTAGATACTACATGACAGGTTTAGATACTACATGACGGGTTTAGATACTACATGACGGGTTTAGATACTAGATGACGGGTTTAGATACTAGATGACAGGTTTAGATACTACATGACAGGTTTAGATACTACATGACGGGTTTAGATACTACATGACAGGTTTAGATACTACATGACAGGTTTAGATACTACATGACGGGTTTAGATACTACATGACAGGTTTAGATACTACATGACGGGTTTAGATACTACATGACAGGTTTAGATACTATATGACAGGTTTAGATACTACATGACAGGTTTAGATACTACATGACGGGTTTAGATACTACATGACGGGTTTAGATACTACATGACGGGTTTAGATACTAAATGACGGGTTTAGATACTACATGACGGGTTTAGATACTACATGACGGGTTTAGATACTACATGACGGGTTTAGATACTACATGACGGGTTTAGATACTACATGACGGGTTTAGATACTACATGACAGGTTTAGATACTACATGACGGGTTTAGATACTACATGACGGGTTTAGATACTACATGACGGGTTTAGATACTACATGACGGGTTTAGATACTACATGACGGGTTTAGATACTACATGACGGGTTTAGATACTAGATGACGGGTTTAGATACTAGATGACAGGTTTAGATACTACATGACGGGTTTAGATACTACATGACGGGTTTAGATACTACATGACGGGTTTAGATACTACATGACGGGTTTAGATACTAGATGACGGGTTTAGATACTAGATGACAGGTTTAGATACTACATGACAGGTTTAGATACTACATGACGGGTTTAGATACTACATGACGGGTTTAGATACTACATGACGGGTTTAGATACTACATGACGGGTTTAGATACTACATGACGGGTTTAGATACTAGATGACAGGTTTAGATACTAGATGACGGGTTTAGATACTACATGACAGGTTTAGATACTAGATGACAGGTTTAGATACTACATGACAGGTTTAGATACTACATGACAGGTTTAGATACTACATGACAGGTTTAGATACTAGATGACAGGTTTAGATACTACATGACGGGTTTAGATACTACATGACAGGTTTAGATACTACATGACGGGTTTAGATACTACATGACGGGTTTAGATACTACATGACGGGTTTAGATACTACATGACGGGTTTAGATACTAGATGACAGGTTTAGATACTAGATGACAGGTTTAGATACTACATGACGGGTTTAGATACTACATGACGGGTTTAGATACTACATGACGGGTTTAGATACTACATGACGGGTTTAGATACTAGATGACAGGTTTAGATACTAGATGACAGGTTTAGATACTACATGACAGGTTTAGATACTACATGACAGGTTTAGATACTACATGACAGGTTTAGATACTACATGACAGGTTTAGATACTACATGACAGGTTTAGATACTACATGACAGGTTTAGATACTACATGACAGGTTTAGATACTACATGACAGGTTTAGATACTACATGACAGGTTTAGATACTAGATGACAGGTTTAGATACTAGATGACAGGTTTAGATACTACATGACGGGTTTAGATACTACATGACAGGTTTAGATACTACATGACAGGTTTAGATACTACATGACAGGTTTAGATACTACATGACGGTTTAGATACTAAATGACGGGTTTAGATACTACATGACGGGTTTAGATACTACATGACGGGTTTAGATACTACATGACGGGTTTAGATACTACATGACAGGTTTAGATACTACATGACGGGTTTAGATACTACATGACGGGTTTAGATACTACATGACGGGTTTAGATACTACATGACAGGTTTAGATACTAGATGACAGGTTTAGATACTAGATGACGGGTTTAGATACTACATGACAGGTTTAGATACTACATGACAGGTTTAGATACTACATGACAGGTTTAGATACTACATGACAGGTTTAGATACTACATGACAGGTTTAGATACTACATGACAGGTTTAGATACTAGATGACAGGTTTAGATACTACATGACGGGTTTAGATACTACATGACGGGTTTAGATACTACATGACAGGTTTAGATACTACATGACGGGTTTAGATACTACATGACGGGTTTAGATACTACATGACAGGTTTAGATACTAGATGACAGGTTTAGATACTAGATGACAGGTTTAGATACTACATGACAGGTTTAGATACTACATGACAGGTTTAGATACTACATGACAGGTTTAGATACTACATGACAGGTTTAGAAACTACATGATAGGTTTAGATACTAAATGACTGGTTTAGATACTACATGACGGGTTTAGATACTACATGACTGGTTTAGATACTACATGACAGGTTTAGATACTACATGACGGGTTTAGATACTACATGACAGGTTTAGATACTACATGACAGGTTTAGATACTACATGACAGGTTTAGATACTACATGACAGGTTTAGATACTACATGACAGGTTTAGATACTATATGACAGGTTTAGATACTACATGACGGGTTTAGATACTACATGACGGGTTTAGATACTACATGACGGGTTTAGATACTACATGACGGGTTTAGATACTACATGACGGGTTTAGATACTACATGACGGGTTTAGATACTACATGACGGGTTTAGATACTACATGACGGGTTTAGATACTACATGACGGGTTTAGATACTACATGACGGGTTTAGATACTACATGACGGGTTTAGATACTACATGACGGGTTTAGATACTACATGACGGGTTTAGATACTACATGACGGGTTTAGATACTACATGACTGGTTTAGATACTAGATGACAGGTTTAGATACTAGATTATATGTTTAGATACTACATGACAGGTTTAGATACTAGATGATATGTTTAGATACTACATGATATGTTTAGATACTACATGACAGGTTTAGATACTACATGACAGGTTTAGATACTACATGACAGGTGTAGATACTACATGACAGGTTTAGATACTACATGACAGGTTTAGATACTACATGACAGGTTTAGATACTACATGACAGGTTTAGATACTAGATGACAGGTTTAGATACTAGATGACAGGTTTAGATACTACATGACAGGTTTAGATACTACATGATAGGTTTAGATACTACATGATAGGTTTAGATACTATATGATATGTTTAGATACTACATGACAGGTTTAGATACTACATGATGGGTTTAGATACTACATGACGGGTTTAGATACTACATGACGGGTTTAGATACTAAATGACGGGTTTAGATACTACATGACGGGTTTAGATACTACATGACGGGTTTAGATACTACATGACGGGTTTAGATACTACATGACGGGTTTAGATACTACATGACAGGTTTAGATACTATATGACAGGTTTAGATACTACATGACGGGTTTAGATACTACATGATGGGTTTAGATACTACATGACGGGTTTAGATACTACATGACTGGTTTAGATACTACATGACGGGTTTAGATACTACATGACGGGTTTAGATACTACATGACGGGTTTAGATACTACATGACGGGTTTAGATACTACATGACGGGTTTAGATACTACATGACAGGTTTAGATACTACATGACAGGTTTAGATACTACATGACAGGTGTAGATACTACATGACAGGTTTAGATACTACATGATAGGTTTAGATACTACATGACAGGTTTAGATACTAGATGACAGGTTTAGATACTACATGACGGGTTTAGATACTACATGACGGGTTTAGATACTACATGACAGGTTTAGATACTACATGACGGGTTGAGATACTACATGACGGGTTTAGATACTACATGACAGGTTTAGATACTAGATGACAGGTTTAGATACTAGATGACAGGTTTAGATACTACATGACAGGTTTAGATACTACATGACAGGTTTAGATACTACATGACAGGTTTAGATACTACATGACAGGTTTAGAAACTACATGACAGGTTTAGATACTAAATGACAGGTTTAGATACTACATGACGGGTTTAGATACTACATGACGGGTTTAGATACTACATGACAGGTTTAGATACTACATGACGGGTTTAGATACTACATGACAGGTTTAGATACTACATGACAGGTTTAGATACTACATGACAGGTTTAGATACTACATGATAGGTTTAGATACTACATGACAGGTTTAGATACTACATGACAGGTTTAGATACTACATGACGGGTTTAGATACTACATGATGGGTTTAGATACTACATGACGGGTTTAGATACTACATGATTGGTTTAGATACTACATGACGGGTTTAGATACTACATTACGGGTTTAGATACTACATGACGGGTTTAGATACTACATGACGGGTTTAGATACTACATGACGGGTTTAGATACTACATGACGGGTTTAGATACTACATGACGGGTTTAGATACTACATGACGGGTTTAGATACTACATGACGGGTTTAGATACTACATGACGGGTTTAGATACTACATGACTGGTTTAGATACTAGATGACAGGTTTAGATACTAGATGATAGGTTTAGATACTACATGACAGGTTTAGATACTAGATTATATGTTTAGATACTACATGACAGGTTTAGATACTACATGAAAGGTTTAGATACTACATGACAGGTTTAGATACTACATGACAGGTGTAGATACTACATGACAGGTTTAGATACTACATGATAGGTTTAGATACTACATGACAGGTTTAGATACTACATGACAGGTTTAGATACTAGATGACAGGTTTAGATACTAGATGACAGGTTTAGATACTACATGACAGGTTTAGATACTACATGATAGGTTTAGATACTACATGATAGGTTTAGATACTATATGATATGTTTAGATACTACATGACAGGTTTAGATACTACATGATGGGTTTAGATACTACATGACGGGTTTAGATACTACATGATTGGTTTAGATACTAAATGACGGGTTTAGATACTACATTACGGGTTTAGATACTACATGACGGGTTTAGATACTACATGACGGGTTTAGATACTACATGACGGGTTTAGATACTACATGATAGGTTTAGATACTATATGATATGTTTAGATATTACATGACGGGTTTAGATACTACATGATGGGTTTAGATACTACATGACGGGTTTAGATACTACATGACTGGTTTAGATACTACATGACGGGTTTAGATACTACATTACGGGTTTAGATACTACATGACGGGTTTAGATACTACATGACGGGTTTAGATACTACATGACGGGTTTAGATACTACATGACGGGTTTAGATACTACATGACGGGTTTAGATACTACATGACGGGTTTAGATACTACATGACGGGTTTAGATACTACATGACGGGTTTAGATACTAGATGACAGGTTTAGATACTAGATTATATGTTTAGATACTACATGACAGGTTTAGATACTAGATTATATGTTTAGATACTACATGATATGTTTAGATACTACATGAAAGGTTTAGATACTACATGACAGGTTTAGATACTACATGACAGGTTTAGATACTACATGACAGGTTTAGATACTACATGACAGGTTTAGATACTACATGACAGGTTTAGAAAATACATGGTAGGTTTAGATACTAAATGACAGGTTTAGATACTACATGCCGGGTTTAGATACTACATGACAGGTTTAGATACTTCATGACAGGTTTAGATACTACATGACAGGTGTAGATACTACATGACAGGTTTAGATACTACATGATAGGTTTAGATACTACATGACAGGTTTAGATACTACATGACAGGTTTAGATACTAGATGACAGGTTTAGATACTAGATGACAGGTTTAGATACTACATGACAGGTTTAGATACTACATGACAGGTTTAGATACTACATGACAGGTGTAGATACTACATGACAGGTTTAGATACTACATGATAGGTTTAGATACTACATGACAGGTTTAGATACTAGATGACAGGTTTAGATAGTACATGACGGGTTTAGATACTACATGACGGGTTTAGATACTACATGACAGGTTTAGATACTACATGACGGGTTGATATACTACATGACGGGTTTAGATACTACATGACAGGTTTAGATACTAGATGACAGGTTTAGATACCAGATGACAGGTTTAGATACTACATGACAGGTTTAGATACTTCATGACAGGTTTAGATACTACATGACAGGTTTAGATACTACATGACAGGTTTAGAAAATACATGATAGGTTTAGATACTAAATGACAGGTTTAGATACTACATGCCGGGTTTAGATACTACATGACTGGTTTAGATACTACATGATAGGTTTAGATACTACATGACGGGTTTAGATACTACATGACAGGTTTAGATACTACATGAAAGGTTTAGATACTACATGACAGGTTTAGATACTACATGATAGGTTTAGATACTACATCATAGGTTTAGATACTATATGATATGTTTAGATACTACATGACGGGTTTAGATACTACATGATGGGTTTAGATACTACATGACGGGTTTAGATACTACATGATTGGTTTAGATACTACATGACGGGTTTAGATACTACATTACGGGTTTAGATACTACATGACGGGTTTAGATACTACATGACGGGTTTAGATACTACATGACGGGTTTAGATACTACATGACGGGTTTAGATACTACATGACGGGTTTAGATACTACATGACGGGTTTAGATACTACATGACGGGTTTAGATACTACATGACGGGTTTAGATACTACATGACTGGTTTAGATACTAGATGACAGGTTTAGATACTAGATTATATGTTTAGATACTACATGACAGGTTTAGATACTAGATTATATGTTTAGATACTACATGATATGTTTAGATACTACATGAAAGGTTTAGATACTACATGACAGGTTTAGATACTACATGACAGGTGTAGATACTACATGACAGGTTTAGATACTACATGATAGGTTTAGATACTACATGACAGGTTTAGATACTACATGACAGGTTTAGATACTAGATGACAGGTTTAGATACTAGATGACAGGTTTAGATACTACATGACAGGTTTAGATACTACATGATAGGTTTAGATACTACATGATAGGTTTAGATACTATATGATATGTTTAGATACTACATGACAGGTTTAGATACTACATGATGGGTTTAGATACTACATGACGGGTTTAGATACTACATGATTGGTTTAGATACTAAATGACGGGTTTAGATACTACATTACGGGTTTAGATACTACATGACGGGTTTAGATACTACATGACGGGTTTAGATACTACATGACGGGTTTAGATACTACATGACGGGTTTAGTTACTACATGACAGGTTTAGATACTACATGACGGGTTTAGATACTACATGACGGGTTTAGATACTACATGACGGGTTTAGATACTACATGACGGGTTTAGATACTACATGACGGGTTTAGATACTACATGACGGGTTTAGATACTAGATGACGGGTTTAGATACTAGATTATATGTTTAGATACTACATGATATGTTTAGATACTACATGAAAGGTTTAGATACTACATGACAGGTTTAGATACTACAAGACTGGTTTAGATACTAGATGACAGGTTTAGATACTAGATTATATGTTTAGATACTACATGATATGTTTAGATACTACATGAAAGGTTTAGATACTACATGACAGGTTTAGATACTACATGACGGGTTTAGATACTACTTGACTGGTTTAGATACTACATGACGGGTTTAGATACTAGATGACAGGTTTAGGTACTAGATTATATGTTTAGATACTACATGACAGGTTTAGATACTAGATTATATGTTTAGATACTACATGATATGTTTAGATACTACATGAAAGGTTTAGATATTACATGACAGGTTTAGATACTAGATGACAGGTTTAGATACTATATGACAGGTTTAGATACTACATGACAGGTGTAGATACTACATGACAGGTTTAGATACTACATGACAGGTTTAGATACTACATGATAGGTTTAGATACTACATGACAGGTTTAGATACTAGATGACAGGTTTAGATACTACATGACGGGTTTAGATACTACATGACGGGTTTAGATACTACATGACGGGTTTAGATACTACATGACGGGTTTAGATACTACATGACGGGTTTAGATACTAGATGACAGGTTTAGATACTAGATTATATGTTTAGATACTACATGATATGTTTAGATACTACATGAAAGGTTTAGATACTACATGACAGGTTTAGATACTACATGACAGGTTTAGATACTACATGACAGGTGTAGATACTACATGACAGGTTTAGATACTACATGATAGGTTTAGATACTACATGACAGGTTTAGATACTACATGACAGGTTTAGATACTAGATGACAGGTTTAGATACTAGATGACAGGTTTAGATACTACATGACAGGTTTAGATACTACATGACAGGTTTAGATACTACATGACAGGTGTAGATACTACATGACAGGTTTAGATACTACATGATAGGTTTAGATACTACATGACAGGTTTAGATACTAGATGACAGGTTTAGATACTACATGACGGGTTTAGATACTACATGACGGGTTTAGATACTACATGACGGGTTTAGATACTACATGACGGGTTTAGATACTACATGACGGGTTTAGATACTAGATGACAGGTTTAGATACTAGATTATATGTTTAGATACTACATGATATGTTTAGATACTACATGAAAGGTTTAGATACTACATGACAGGTTTAGATACTACATGACAGGTTTAGATACTACATGACAGGTGTAGATACTACATGACAGGTTTAGATACTACATGATAGGTTTAGATACTACATGACAGGTTTAGATACTACATGACAGGTTTAGATACTAGATGACAGGTTTAGATACTAGATGACAGGTTTAGATACTACATGACAGGTTTAGATACTACATGACAGGTTTAGATACTACATGACAGGTTTAGATACTACATGACAGGTTTAGAAAATACATGATAGGTTTAGATACTAAATGACAGGTTTAGATACTACATGCCGGGTTTAGATACTACATGACTGGTTTAGATACTACATGATAGGTTTAGATACTACATGACGGGTTTAGATACTACATGACAGGTTTAGATACTACATGATAGGTTTAGATACTACATCATAGGTTTAGATACTATATGATATGTTTAGATACTACATGACGGGTTTAGATACTACATGATGGGTTTAGATACTACATGACGGGTTTAGATACTACATGATTGGTTTAGATACTACATGACGGGTTTAGATACTACATTACGGGTTTAGATACTACATGACGGGTTTAGATACTACATGACGGGTTTAGATACTACATGACGGGTTTAGATACTACATGACGGGTTTAGATACTACATGACGGGTTTAGATACTACATGACGGGTTTAGATACTACATGACGGGTTTAGATACTACATGACGGGTTTAGATACTACATGACTGGTTTAGATACTAGATGACAGGTTTAGATACTAGATTATATGTTTAGATACTACATGACAGGTTTAGATACTAGATTATATGTTTAGATACTACATGATATGTTTAGATACTACATGAAAGGTTTAGATACTACATGACAGGTTTAGATACTACATGACAGGTGTAGATACTACATGACAGGTTTAGATACTACATGACGGGTTTAGATACTACATGACGGGTTTAGATACTACATGACGGGTTTAGATACTACATGACGGGTTTAGATACTACATGACGGGTTTAGATACTACATGACGGGTTTAGATACTACATGACTGGTTTAGATACTAGATGACAGGTTTAGATACTAGATTATATGTTTAGATACTACATGACAGGTTTAGATACTAGATTATATGTTTAGATACTACATGATATGTTTAGATACTACATGAAAGGTTTAGATACTACATGACAGGTTTAGATACTACATGACAGGTGTAGATACTACATGACAGGTTTAGATACTACATGATAGGTTTAGATACTACATGACAGGTTTAGATACTACATGACAGGTTTAGATACTAGATGACAGGTTTAGATACTAGATGACAGGTTTAGATACTACATGACAGGTTTAGATACTACATGATAGGTTTAGATACTACATGATAGGTTTAGATACTATATGATATGTTTAGATACTACATGACAGGTTTAGATACTACATGATGGGTTTAGATACTACATGACGGGTTTAGATACTACATGATTGGTTTAGATACTAAATGACGGGTTTAGATACTACATTACGGGTTTAGATACTACATGACGGGTTTAGATACTACATGACGGGTTTAGATACTACATGACGGGTTTAGATACTACATGACGGGTTTAGTTACTACATGACAGGTTTAGATACTACATGACGGGTTTAGATACTACATGACGGGTTTAGATACTACATGACGGGTTTAGATACTACATGACGGGTTTAGATACTACATGACGGGTTTAGATACTACATGACGGGTTTAGATACTAGATGACGGGTTTAGATACTAGATTATATGTTTAGATACTACATGATATGTTTAGATACTACATGAAAGGTTTAGATACTACATGACAGGTTTAGATACTACAAGACTGGTTTAGATACTAGATGACAGGTTTAGATACTAGATTATATGTTTAGATACTACATGATATGTTTAGATACTACATGAAAGGTTTAGATACTACATGACAGGTTTAGATACTACATGACGGGTTTAGATACTACTTGACTGGTTTAGATACTACATGACGGGTTTAGATACTAGATGACAGGTTTAGGTACTAGATTATATGTTTAGATACTACATGACAGGTTTAGATACTAGATTATATGTTTAGATACTACATGATATGTTTAGATACTACATGAAAGGTTTAGATATTACATGACAGGTTTAGATACTAGATGACAGGTTTAGATACTACATGACAGGTTTAGATACTACATGACAGGTGTAGATACTACATGACAGGTTTAGATACTACATGACAGGTTTAGATACTACATGATAGGTTTAGATACTACATGACAGGTTTAGATACTAGATGACAGGTTTAGATACTACATGACGGGTTTAGATACTACATGACGGGTTTAGATACTACATGACGGGTTTAGATACTACATGACGGGTTTAGATACTACATGACGGGTTTAGATACTAGATGACAGGTTTAGATACTAGATTATATGTTTAGATACTACATGATATGTTTAGATACTACATGAAAGGTTTAGATACTACATGACAGGTTTAGATACTACATGACAGGTTTAGATACTACATGACAGGTGTAGATACTACATGACAGGTTTAGATACTACATGATAGGTTTAGATACTACATGACAGGTTTAGATACTACATGACAGGTTTAGATACTAGATGACAGGTTTAGATACTAGATGACAGGTTTAGATACTACATGACAGGTTTAGATACTACATGACAGGTTTAGATACTACATGACAGGTGTAGATACTACATGACAGGTTTAGATACTACATGATAGGTTTAGATACTACATGACAGGTTTAGATACTAGATGACAGGTTTAGATACTACATGACGGGTTTAGATACTACATGACGGGTTTAGATACTACATGACGGGTTTAGATACTACATGACGGGTTTAGATACTACATGACGGGTTTAGATACTAGATGACAGGTTTAGATACTAGATTATATGTTTAGATACTACATGATATGTTTAGATACTACATGAAAGGTTTAGATACTACATGACAGGTTTAGATACTACATGACAGGTTTAGATACTACATGACAGGTGTAGATACTACATGACAGGTTTAGATACTACATGATAGGTTTAGATACTACATGACAGGTTTAGATACTACATGACAGGTTTAGATACTAGATGACAGGTTTAGATACTAGATGACAGGTTTAGATACTACATGACAGGTTTAGATACTACATGACAGGTTTAGATACTACATGACAGGTTTAGATACTACATGACAGGTTTAGAAAATACATGATAGGTTTAGATACTAAATGACAGGTTTAGATACTACATGCCGGGTTTAGATACTACATGACTGGTTTAGATACTACATGATAGGTTTAGATACTACATGACGGGTTTAGATACTACATGACAGGTTTAGATACTACATGACAGGTTTCGATACTACATGACAGGTTTAGATACTACATGATAGGTTTAGATACTACATGATAGGTTTAGATACTATATGATATGTTTAGATATTACA
The DNA here is from genome assembly GCF_029448725.1 of Salvelinus fontinalis. Lineage (NCBI taxonomy): Eukaryota > Metazoa > Chordata > Actinopteri > Salmoniformes > Salmonidae > Salvelinus > Salvelinus fontinalis. The sequence goes on along the minus strand of NC_074681.1, from coordinate 10,795,500 downwards.
TGACGGGTTTAGATACTACATGATGGGTTTAGATACTACATGACGGGTTTAGATACTACATGACTGGTTTAGATACTACATGACGGGTTTAGATACTACATTACGGGTTTAGATACTACATGACGGGTTTAGATACTACATGACGGGTTTAGATACTACATGACGGGTTTAGATACTACATGACGGGTTTAGATACTACATGACGGGTTTAGATACTACATGACGGGTTTAGATACTACATGACGGGTTTAGATACTACATGACGGGTTTAGATACTAGATGACAGGTTTAGATACTAGATTATATGTTTAGATACTACATGACAGGTTTAGATACTAGATTATATGTTTAGATACTACATGATATGTTTAGATACTACATGAAAGGTTTAGATACTACATGACAGGTTTAGATACTACATGACGGGTTTAGATACTACATGACGGGTTTAGATACTACATGACGGGTTTAGATACTAGATGACAGGTTTAGGTACTAGATTATATGTTTAGATACTACATGACAGGTTTAGATACTAGATTATATGTTTAGATACTACATGATATGTTTAGATACTACATGACAGGTTTAGATACTACATGACAGGTTTAGATACTACATGACAGGTGTAGATACTACATGACAGGTTTAGATACTACATGACAGGTTTAGATAACACATGATAGGTTTAGATACTACATGACAGGTTTAGATACTAGATGACAGGTTTAGATACTACATGACGGGTTTAGATACTACATGACGGGTTTAGATACTACATGACGGGTTTAGATACTACATGACGGGTTTAGATACTACATGACGGGTTTAGATACTAGATGACAGGTTTAGATACTAGATTATATGTTTAGATACTACATGATATGTTTAGATACTACATGAAAGGTTTAGATACTACATGACAGGTTTAGATACTACATGACAGGTTTAGATACTACATGACAGGTGTAGATACTACATGACAGGTTTAGATACTACATGATAGGTTTAGATACTACATGACAGGTTTAGATACTACATGACAGGTTTAGATACTAGATGACAGGTTTAGATACTAGATGACAGGTTTAGATACTACATGACAGGTTTAGATACTACATGACAGGTTTAGATACTACATGACAGGTGTAGATACTACATGACAGGTTTAGATACTACATGATAGGTTTAGATACTACATGACAGGTTTAGATACTAGATGACAGGTTTAGATACTACATGACGGGTTTAGATACTACATGACGGGTTTAGATACTACATGACGGGTTTAGATACTACATGACAGGTTTAGATACTACATGACGGGTTTAGATACTAGATGACAGGTTTAGATACTAGATTATATGTTTAGATACTACATGATATGTTTAGATACTACATGAAAGGTTTAGATACTACATGACAGGTTTAGATACTACATGACAGGTTTAGATACTACATGACAGGTGTAGATACTACATGACAGGTTTAGATACTACATGATAGGTTTAGATACTACATGACAGGTTTAGATACTACATGACAGGTTTAGATACTAGATGACAGGTTTAGATACTAGATGACAGGTTTAGATACTACATGACAGGTTTAGATACTACATGACAGGTTTAGATACTACATGACAGGTTTAGATACTACATGACAGGTTTAGAAAATACATGATAGGTTTAGATACTAAATGACAGGTTTAGATACTACATGCCGGGTTTAGATACTACATGACTGGTTTAGATACTACATGATAGGTTTAGATACTACATGACGGGTTTAGATACTACATGACAGGTTTAGATACTACATGACAGGTTTAGATACTACATGACAGGTTTAGATACTAGATGACAGGTTTAGATACTAGATGACAGGTTTAGATACTACATGACAGGTTTAGATACTACATGACAGGTTTAGATACTACATGACAGGTGTAGATACTACATGACAGGTTTAGATACTACATGATAGGTTTAGATACTACATGACAGGTTTAGATACTAGATGACAGGTTTAGATACTACATGACGGGTTTAGATACTACATGACGGGTTTAGATACTACATGACGGGTTTAGATACTACATGACGGGTTTAGATACTACATGACGGGTTTAGATACTAGATGACAGGTTTAGATACTAGATTATATGTTTAGATACTACATGATATGTTTAGATACTACATGAAAGGTTTAGATACTACATGACAGGTTTAGATACTACATGACAGGTTTAGATACTACATGACAGGTGTAGATACTACATGACAGGTTTAGATACTACATGATAGGTTTAGATACTACATGACAGGTTTAGATACTACATGACAGGTTTAGATACTAGATGACAGGTTTAGATACTAGATGACAGGTTTAGATACTACATGACAGGTTTAGATACTACATGACAGGTTTAGATACTACATGACAGGTTTAGATACTACATGACAGGTTTAGAAAATACATGATAGGTTTAGATACTAAATGACAGGTTTAGATACTACATGCCGGGTTTAGATACTACATGACTGGTTTAGATACTACATGATAGGTTTAGATACTACATGACGGGTTTAGATACTACATGACAGGTTTAGATACTACATGACAGGTTTAGATACTACATGACAGGTTTAGATACTACATGATAGGTTTAGATACTACATGATAGGTTTAGATACTATATGATATGTTTAGATACTACATGACGGGTAGAGATACTACATGATGGGTTTAGATACTACATGACGGGTTTAGATACTACATGACTGGTTTAGATACTACATGACGGGTTTAGATACTACATTACGGGTTTAGATACTACATGACGGGTTTAGATACTACATGACGGGTTTAGATACTACATGACGGGTTTAGATACTACATGACGGGTTTAGATACTACATGACGGGTTTAGATACTACATGACGGGTTTAGATACTACATGACGGGTTTAGATACTACATGACGGGTTTAGATACTACATGACGGGTTTAGATACTAGATGACAGGTTTAGATACTAGATTATATGTTTAGATACTACATGACAGGTTTAGATACTAGATTATATGTTTAGATACTACATGATATGTTTAGATACTACATGAAAGGTTTAGATACTACATGACAGGTTTAGATACTACATGACGGGTTTAGATACTACATGACGGGTTTAGATACTACATGACGGGTTTAGATACTAGATGACAGGTTTAGGTACTAGATTATATGTTTAGATACTACATGACAGGTTTAGATACTAGATTATATGTTTAGATACTACATGATATGTTTAGATACTACATGAAAGGTTTAGATACTACATGACAGGGTTAGATACTACATGACAGGTTTAGATACTACATGACAGGTTTAGATACTACATGACAGGTGTAGATACTACATGACAGGTTTAGATACTACATGACAGGTTTAGATACTACATGATAGGTTTAGATACTACATGACAGGTTTAGATACTAGATGACAGGTTTAGATACTACATGACTGGTTTAGATACTACATGACGGGTTTAGATACTACATGACGGGTTTAGATACTACATGACGGGTTTAGATACTACATGACGGGTTTAGATACTAGATGACAGGTGTAGATACTACATGACAGGTTTAGATACTACATGATAGGTTTAGATACTACATGAAAGGTTTAGATACTACATGACAGGTTTAGATACTACATGACAGGTTTAGATACTACATGACAGGTGTAGATACTACATGACAGGTTTAGATACTACATGATAGGTTTAGATACTACATGACAGGTTTAGATACTACATGACAGGTTTAGATACTAGATGACAGGTTTAGATACTACATGCCGGGTTTAGATACTACATGACTGGTTTAGATACTACATGATAGGTTTAGATACTACATGACGGGTTTAGATACTACATGACAGGTTTAGATACTACATGACAGGTTTAGATACTACATGACAGGTTTAGATACTACATGATAGGTTTAGATACTACATGATAGGTTTAGATACTATATGATATGTTTAGATACTACATGACGGGTAGAGATACTACATGACGGGTTTAGATACTACATGACGGGTTTAGATACTACATGACTGGTTTAGATACTACATGACGGGTTTAGATACTACATTACGGGTTTAGATACTACATGACGGGTTTAGATACTACATGACGGGTTTAGATACTACATGACGGGTTTAGATACTACATGACGGGTTTAGATACTACATGACGGGTTTAGATACTACATGACGGGTTTAGATACTACATGACGGGTTTAGATACTACATGACGGGTTTAGATACTACATGACGGGTTTAGATACTAGATGACAGGTTTAGATACTAGATTATATGTTTAGATACTACATGACAGGTTTAGATACTAGATTATATGTTTAGATACTACATGACAGGTTTAGATACTACATGAAAGGTTTAGATACTACATGACAGGTTTAGATACTACATGACGGGTTTAGATACTACATGACGGGTTTAGATACTACATGACGGGTTTAGATACTAGATGACAGGTTTAGGTACTAGATTATATGTTTAGATACTACATGACAGGTTTAGATACTAGATTAAATGTTTAGATACTACATGACAGGTTTAGATACTACATGAAAGGTTTAGATACTACATGACAGGGTTAGATACTACATGACAGGTTTAGATACTACATGACAGGTTTAGATACTACATGACAGGTGTAGATACTACATGACAGGTTTAGATACTACATGACAGGTTTAGATACTACATGACAGGTTTAGATACTACATGACAGGTTTAGATACTAGATGACAGGTTTAGATACTACATGACTGGTTTAGATACTACATGACGGGTTTAGATACTACATGACGGGTTTAGATACTACATGACGGGTTTAGATACTACATGACGGGTTTAGATACTAGATGACAGGTGTAGATACTACATGACAGGTTTAGATACTACATGACAGGTTTAGATACTACATGAAAGGTTTAGATACTACATGACAGGTTTAGATACTACATGACAGGTTTAGATACTACATGACAGGTGTAGATACTACATGACAGGTTTAGATACTACATGATAGGTTTAGATACTACATGACAGGTTTAGATACTACATGACAGGTTTAGATACTAGATGACAGGTTTAGATACTAGATGACAGGTTTAGATACTACATGACAGGTTTAGATACTACATGACAGGTTTAGATACTACATGACAGGTGTAGATACTACATGACAGGTTTAGATACTACATGATAGGTTTAGATACTACATGACAGGTTTAGATACTAGATGACAGGTTTAGATACTACATGACGGGTTTAGATACTACATGACGGGTTTAGATACTACATGACGGGTTTAGATACTACATGACGGGTTTAGATACTACATGACGGGTTTAGATACTAGATGACAGGTTTAGATACTAGATTATATGTTTAGATACTACATGATATGTTTAGATACTACATGAAAGGTTTAGATACTACATGACAGGTTTAGATACTACATGACAGGTTTAGATACTACATGACAGGTGTAGATACTACATGACAGGTTTAGATACTACATGATAGGTTTAGATACTACATGACAGGTTTAGATACTACATGACAGGTTTAGATACTAGATGACAGGTTTAGATACTACATGACAGGTTTAGATACTACATGACAGGTTTAGATACTACATGACAGGTTTAGATACTACATGACAGGTTTAGATACTACATGACAGGTTTAGAAAATACATGATAGGTTTAGATACTAAATGACAGGTTTAGATACTACATGCCGGGTTTAGATACTACATGACTGGTTTAGATACTACATGATAGGTTTAGATACTACATGACGGGTTTAGATACTACATGACAGGTTTAGATACTACATGACAGGTTTAGATACTACATGACAGGTTTAGATACTACATGATAGGTTTAGATACTACATGATAGGTTTAGATACTATATGATATGTTTAGATACTACATGACGGGTTTAGATACTACATGATGGGTTTAGATACTACATGACGGGTTTAGATACTACATGACTGGTTTAGATACTACCTGACGGGTTTAGATACTACATTACGGGTTTAGATACTACATGACGGGTTTAGATACTACATGACGGGTTTAGATACTACATGACGGGTTTAGATACTACATGACGGGTTTAGATACTACATGACGGGTTTAGATACTAGATGACAGGTTTAGGTACTAGATTATATGTTTAGATACTACATGACAGGTTTAGATACTAGATTATAGGTTTAGATACTACATGACAGGTTTAGATACTACATGAAAGGTTTAGATACTACATGACAGGGTTAGATACTACATGACAGGTTTAGATACTACATGACAGGTTTAGATACTACATGACAGGTGTAGATACTACATGACAGGTTTAGATACTACATGACAGGTTTAGATACTACATGACAGGTTTAGATACTACATGACAGGTTTAGATACTAGATGACAGGTTTAGATACTACATGACTGGTTTAGATACTACATGACGGGTTTAGATACTACATGACGGGTTTAGATACTACATGACGGGTTTAGATACTACATGGCGGGTTTAGATACTAGATGACAGGTGTAGATACTACATGACAGGTTTAGATACTACATGATAGGTTTAGATACTACATGAAAGGTTTAGATACTACATGACAGGTTTAGATACTACATGACAGGTTTAGATACTACATGACAGGTGTAGATACTACATGACAGGTTTAGATACTACATGACAGGTTTAGATACTACATGACAGGTTTAGATACTACATGACAGGTTTAGATACTAGATGACGGGTTTAGATACTAGATGACAGGTTTAGATACTACATGACAGGTTTAGATACTACATGACAGGTTTAGATACTACATGACAGGTGTAGATACTACATGACAGGTTTAGATACTACATGACAGGTTTAGATACTACATGACAGGTTTAGATACTAGATGACAGGTTTAGATACTACATGACGGGTTTAGATACTACATGACGGGTTTAGATACTACATGACGGGTTTAGATACTACATGACGGGTTTAGATACTACATGACGGGTTTAGATACTAGATGACAGGTTTAGATACTAGATTATATGTTTAGATACTACATGATAGGTTTAGATACTACATGACAGGTTTAGATACTACATGACAGGTTTAGATACTACATGACAGGTTTAGATACTACATGACAGGTGTAGATACTACATGACAGGTTTAGATACTACATGACAGGTTTAGATACTACATGACAGGTTTAGATACTACATGACAGGTTTAGATACTAGATGACAGGTTTAGATACTACATGACAGGTTTAGATACTACATGACAGGTTTAGATACTACATGACAGGTTTAGATACTACATGACAGGTTTAGATACTACATGACAGGTTTAGAAAATACATGATAGGTTTAGATACTAAATGACAGGTTTAGATACTACATGACGGGTTTAGATACTACATGACTGGTTTAGATACTACATGACAGGTTTAGATACTACATGACGGGTTTAGATACTACATGACAGGTTTAGATACTACATGACAGGTTTAGATACTACATGACAGGTTTAGATACTACATGACAGGTTTAGATACTACATGATAGGTTTAGATACTATATGATATGTTTAGATACTACATGACGGGTTTAGATACTACATGACGGGTTTAGATACTACATGACGGGTTTAGATACTACATGACTGGTTTAGATACTACCTGACGGGTTTAGATACTACATTACGGGTTTAGATACTACATGACGGGTTTAGATACTACATGACGGGTTTAGATACTACATGACAGGTTTAGATACTACATGACGGGTTTAGATACTACATGACGGGTTTAGATACTACATGACGGGTTTAGATACTACATGACGGGTTTAGATACTACATGACGGGTTTAGATACTACATGACGGGTTTAGATACTAGATGACAGGTTTAGATACTAGATGACAGGTTTAGATACTACATGACAGGTTTAGATACTAGATGACAGGTTTAGATACTAGATGACAGGTTTAGATACTACATGACAGGTTTAGATACTACATGACGGGTTTAGATACTACATGACAGGTTTAGATACTACATGACGGGTTTAGATACTACATGACGGGTTTAGATACTACATGACGGGTTTAGATACTAGATGACAGGTTTAGATACTAGATGACAGGTTTAGATACTACATGATAGGTTTAGATACTACATGACAGGTTTAGATACTACATGACAGGTTTAGATACTACATGACAGGTTTAGATACTACATGACAGGTGTAGATACTACATGACAGGTTTAGATACTACATGACAGGTTTAGATACTACATGACAGGTTTAGATACTACATGACAGGTTTAGATACTAGATGACAGGTTTAGATACTACATGACAGGTTTAGATACTACATGACAGGTTTAGATACTACATGACAGGTTTAGATACTACATGACAGGTTTAGATACTACATGACAGGTTTAGATACTACATGATAGGTTTAGATACTACATGATAGGTTTAGATACTATATGATATGTTTAGATACTACATGACGGGTTTAGATACTACATGATGGGTTTAGATACTACATGACGGGTTTAGATACTACATGACTGGTTTAGATACTACCTGACGGGTTTAGATACTACATTACGGGTTTAGATACTACATGACGGGTTTAGATACTACATGACGGGTTTAGATACTACATGACAGGTTTAGATACTACATGACGGGTTTAGATACTACATGACGGGTTTAGATACTACATGACGGGTTTAGATACTACATGACGGGTTTAGATACTACATGACGGGTTTAGATACTACATGACGGGTTTAGATACTACATGACGGGTTTAGATACTACATGACGGGTTTAGATACTAGATGACAGGTTTAGATACTAGATTATATGTTTAGATACTACATGATATGTTTAGATACTACATGAAAGGTTTAGATACTACATGATATGTTTAGATACTACATGACAGGTTTAGATACTACATGACAGGTGTAGATACTACATGACAGGTTTAGATACTACATGATAGGTTTAGATACTACATGACAGGTTTAGATACTACATGACAGGTTTAGATACTAGATGACAGGTTTAGATACTACATGACAGGTTTAGATACTACATGACAGGTTTAGATACTACATGACAGGTTTAGATACTACATGACAGGTTTAGATACTACATGACAGGTTTAGATACTACATGATAGGTTTAGATACTACATGATAGGTTTAGATACTATATGATATGTTTAGATACTACATGACGGGTTTAGATACTACATGATGGGTTTAGATACTACATGACGGGTTTAGATACTACATGACTGGTTTAGATACTACCTGACGGGTTTAGATACTACATTACGGGTTTAGATACTACATGACGGGTTTAGATACTACATGACGGGTTTAGATACTACATGACAGGTTTAGATACTACATGACGGGTTTAGATACTACATGACGGGTTTAGATACTACATGACGGGTTTAGATACTACATGACGGGTTTAGATACTACATGACGGGTTTAGATACTACATGACGGGTTTAGATACTAGATGACAGGTTTAGATACTAGATTATATGTTTAGATACTACATGACAGGTTTAGATACTAGATTATATGTTTAGATACTAGATTATATGTTTAGATACTACATGATATGTTTAGATACTACATGAAAGGTTTAGATACTACATGATATGTTTAGATACTACATGACGGGTTTAGATACTACATGACGGGTTTAGATACTACATGACGGGTTTAGATACTAGATGACAGGTTTAGATACTAGATTATATGTTTAGATACTACATGATATGTTTAGATACTACATGAAAGGTTTAGATACTACATGATATGTTTAGATACTACATGACAGGTTTAGATACTACATGACAGGTGTAGATACTACATGACAGGTTTAGATACTACATGATAGGTTTAGATACTACATGACAGGTTTAGATACTACATGACAGGTTTAGATACTAGATGACAGGTTTAGATACTACATGACAGGTTTAGATACTACATGACAGGTTTAGATACTACATGACAGGTTTAGATACTACATGACAGGTTTAGATACTACATGACAGGTTTAGATACTACATGACAGGTGTAGATACTACATGACAGGTTTAGATACTACATGATAGGTTTAGATACTACATGACAGGTTTAGATATTAGATGACAGGTTTAGATACTACATGACAGGTGTAGATACTACATGACAGGTTTAGATACTACATGATAGGTTTAGATACTACATGACAGGTTTAGATACTACATGACAGGTTTAGATACTAGATGACAGGTTTAGATACTAGATGACAGGTTTAGATACTACATGACAGGTTTAGATACTACATGACAGGTTTAGATACTACATGACAGGTGTAGATACTACATGACAGGTTTAGATACTACATGATAGGTTTAGATACTACATGACAGGTTTAGATACTAGATGACAGGTTTAGATACTACATGACGGGTTTAGATACTACATGACGGGTTTAGATACTACATGACGGGTTTAGATACTACATGACGGGTTTAGATACTACATGACGGGTTTAGATACTAGATGACAGGTTTAGATACTAGATTATATGTTTAGATACTACATGATATGTTTAGATACTACATGAAAGGTTTAGATACTACATGACAGGTTTAGATACTACATGACAGGTTTAGATACTACATGACAGGTGTAGATACTACATGACAGGTTTAGATACTACATGATAGGTTTAGATACTACATGACAGGTTTAGATACTACATGACAGGTTTAGATACTAGATGACAGGTTTAGATACTACATGACAGGTTTAGATACTACATGACAGGTTTAGATACTACATGACAGGTTTAGATACTACATGACAGGTTTAGATACTACATGACAGGTTTAGAAAATACATGATAGGTTTAGATACTAAATGACAGGTTTAGATACTACATGCCGGGTTTAGATACTACATGACTGGTTTAGATACTACATGATAGGTTTAGATACTACATGACGGGTTTAGATACTACATGACAGGTTTAGATACTACATGACAGGTTTAGATACTACATGACAGGTTTAGATACTACATGATAGGTTTAGATACTACATGATAGGTTTAGATACTATATGATATGTTTAGATACTACATGACGGGTTTAGATACTACATGATGGGTTTAGATACTACATGACGGGTTTAGATACTACATGACTGGTTTAGATACTACCTGACGGGTTTAGATACTACATTACGGGTTTAGATACTACATGACGGGTTTAGATACTACATGACGGGTTTAGATACTACATGACAGGTTTAGATACTACATGACGGGTTTAGATACTACATGACGGGTTTAGATACTACATGACGGGTTTAGATACTACATGACGGGTTTAGATACTACATGACGGGTTTAGATACTACATGACGGGTTTAGATACTAGATGACAGGTTTAGATACTAGATTATATGTTTAGATACTACATGACAGGTTTAGATACTAGATTATATGTTTAGATACTAGATTATATGTTTAGATACTACATGATATGTTTAGATACTACATGAAAGGTTTAGATACTACATGATATGTTTAGATACTACATGACGGGTTTAGATACTACATGACGGGTTTAGATACTACATGACGGGTTTAGATACTAGATGACAGGTTTAGATACTAGATTATATGTTTAGATACTACATGATATGTTTAGATACTACATGAAAGGTTTAGATACTACATGATATGTTTAGATACTACATGACAGGTTTAGATACTACATGACAGGTGTAGATACTACATGACAGGTTTAGATACTACATGATAGGTTTAGATACTACATGACAGGTTTAGATACTACATGACAGGTTTAGATACTAGATGACAGGTTTAGATACTACATGACAGGTTTAGATACTACATGACAGGTTTAGATACTACATGACAGGTTTAGATACTACATGACAGGTTTAGATACTACATGACAGGTTTAGATACTACATGATAGGTTTAGATACTACATGATAGGTTTAGATACTATATGATATGTTTAGATACTACATGACGGGTTTAGATACTACATGATGGGTTTAGATACTACATGACGGGTTTAGATACTACATGACTGGTTTAGATACTACCTGACGGGTTTAGATACTACATTACGGGTTTAGATACTACATGACGGGTTTAGATACTACATGACGGGTTTAGATACTACATGACAGGTTTAGATACTACATGACGGGTTTAGATACTACATGACGGGTTTAGATACTACATGACGGGTTTAGATACTACATGACGGGTTTAGATACTACATGACGGGTTTAGATACTACATGACGGGTTTAGATACTAGATGACAGGTTTAGATACTAGATTATATGTTTAGATACTACATGACAGGTTTAGATACTAGATTATATGTTTAGATACTAGATTATATGTTTAGATACTACATGATATGTTTAGATACTACATGAAAGGTTTAGATACTACATGATATGTTTAGATACTACATGACGGGTTTAGATACTACATGACGGGTTTAGATACTACATGACGGGTTTAGATACTAGATGACAGGTTTAGATACTAGATTATATGTTTAGATACTACATGATATGTTTAGATACTACATGAAAGGTTTAGATACTACATGATATGTTTAGATACTACATGACAGGTTTAGATACTACATGACAGGTGTAGATACTACATGACAGGTTTAGATACTACATGATAGGTTTAGATACTACATGACAGGTTTAGATACTACATGACAGGTTTAGATACTAGATGACAGGTTTAGATACTACATGACAGGTTTAGATACTACATGACAGGTTTAGATACTACATGACAGGTTTAGATACTACATGACAGGTTTAGATACTACATGACAGGTTTAGATACTACATGACAGGTGTAGATACTACATGACAGGTTTAGATACTACATGATAGGTTTAGATACTACATGACAGGTTTAGATATTAGATGACAGGTTTAGATACTACATGACAGGTTTAGATACTACATGACAGGTTTAGATACTACATGACAGGTTTAGATACTACATGACAGGTTTAGATACTACATGACAGGTTTAGATACTACATGACAGGTTTAGATACTACATGACAGGTTTAGATACTACATGACAGGTTTAGATACTACATGACAGGTTTAGAAACTAAATGAAAGGTTTAGATACTACATGACGGGTTTAGAAACTACATGATAGGTTTAGATACTACATGACAGGTTTAGATACTACATGACGGGTTTAGATACTACATGACAGGTTTAGATACTACATGACAGGTTTAGATAGTAGATGACAGGTTTAGATACTACATGACAGGTTTAGATACTACATGACAGGTTTAGATACTACATGACAGGTTTAGATACTACATGACAGGTTTAGATACTACATGACAGGTTTAGATACTACATGACAGGTTTAGATACTACATGACAGGTTTAGATACTACATGACAGGTTTAGATACTACATGACAGGTTTAGAAACTAAATGAAAGGTTTAGATACTACATGACGGGTTTAGATACTACATGATAGGTTTAGATACTACATGACAGGTTTAGATACTACATGACGGGTTTAGATACTACATGACAGGTTTAGATACTACATGACAGGTTTACATACTACATGATAGGTTTAGATACTACATGATATGTTTAGATACTACATGACGGGTTTAGATACTACATGACGGGTTTAGATACTACATGACGGGTTTAGATACTACATGACGGGTTTAGATACTACATGACAGGTTTAGATACTACATGACAGGTTTAGATACTACATGACAGGTTTAGATACTACATGACAGGTTTAGATACTACATGACAGGTTTAAAAACTACATGACAGGTTTAGAAACTAAATGAAAGGTTTAGATACTACATGACGGGTTTAGAAACTACATGATAGGTTTAGATACTACATGACAGGTTTAGATACTACATGACGGGTTTAGATACTACATGACAGGTTTAGATACTACATGACAGGTTTAGATACTACATGATAGGTTTAGATACTACATGATATGTTTAGATACTACATGACGGGTTTAGATACTACATGACGGGTTTAGATACTACATGACGGGTTTAGATACTACATGACGGGTTTAGATACTACATGACGGGTTTAGATACTACATGACGGGTTTAGATACTAGATGACAGGTTTAGATACTAGATTATATGTTTAGATACTACATGATATGTTTAGATACTACATGAAAGGTTTAGATACTACATGATATGTTTAGATACTACATGACAGGTTTAGATACTACATGACAGGTGTAGATACTACATGACAGGTTTAGATAATACATGATAGGTTTAGATACTACATGACAGGTTTAGATACTACATGACAGGTTTAGATACTACATGACAGGTTTAGATACTACATGACAGGTTTAGATACTACATGACAGGTTTAGAAAATACATGATAGGTTTAGATACTAAATGACAGGTTTAGATACTACATGCCGGGTTTAGATACTACATGACTGGTTTAGATACTACATGATAGGTTTAGATACTACATGACGGGTTTAGATACTACATGACAGGTTTAGATACTACATGACAGGTTTAGATACTACATGACAGGTTTAGATACTACATGATAGGTTTAGATACTACATGATAGGTTTAGATACTATATGATATGTTTAGATACTACATGACGGGTTTAGATACTACATGATGGGTTTAGATACTACATGACGGGTTTAGATACTACATGACTGGTTTAGATACTACCTGACGGGTTTAGATACTACATTACGGGTTTAGATACTACATGACGGGTTTAGATACTACATGACGGGTTTAGATACTACATGACAGGTTTAGATACTACATGACGGGTTTAGATACTACATGACGGGTTTAGATACTACATGACGGGTTTAGATACTACATGACGGGTTTAGATACTACATGACGGGTTTAGATACTAGATGACAGGTTTAGATACTAGATTATATGTTTAGATACTACATGACAGGTTTAGATACTAGATTATATGTTTAGATACTAGATTATATGTTTAGATACTACATGATATGTTTAGATACTACATGAAAGGTTTAGATACTACATGATATGTTTAGATACTACATGACGGGTTTAGATACTACATGACGGGTTTAGATACTACATGACGGGTTTAGATACTAGATGACAGGTTTAGATACTAGATTATATGTTTAGATACTACATGATATGTTTAGATACTACATGAAAGGTTTAGATACTACATGATATGTTTAGATACTACATGACAGGTTTAGATACTACATGACAGGTGTAGATACTACATGACAGGTTTAGATACTACATGATAGGTTTAGATACTACATGACAGGTTTAGATACTACATGACAGGTTTAGATACTAGATGACAGGTTTAGATACTACATGACAGGTTTAGATACTACATGACAGGTTTAGATACTACATGACAGGTTTAGATACTACATGACAGGTTTAGATACTACATGACAGGTTTAGATACTACATGACAGGTGTAGATACTACATGACAGGTTTAGATACTACATGACAGGTTTAGAAACTAAATGAAAGGTTTAGATACTACATGACGGGTTTAGATACTACATGATAGGTTTAGATACTACATGACAGGTTTAGATACTACATGACGGGTTTAGATACTACATGACAGGTTTAGATACTACATGACAGGTTTACATACTACATGATAGGTTTAGATACTACATGATATGTTTAGATACTACATGACGGGTTTAGATACTACATGACGGGTTTAGATACTACATGACGGGTTTAGATACTACATGACGGGTTTAGATACTACATGACAGGTTTAGATACTACATGACAGGTTTAGATACTACATGACAGGTTTAGATACTACATGACAGGTTTAGATACTACATGACAGGTTTAAAAACTACATGACAGGTTTAGAAACTAAATGAAAGGTTTAGATACTACATGACGGGTTTAGAAACTACATGATAGGTTTAGATACTACATGACAGGTTTAGATACTACATGACGGGTTTAGATACTACATGACAGGTTTAGATACTACATGACAGGTTTAGATACTACATGATAGGTTTAGATACTACATGATATGTTTAGATACTACATGACGGGTTTAGATACTACATGACGGGTTTAGATACTACATGACGGGTTTAGATACTACATGACGGGTTTAGATACTACATGACGGGTTTAGATACTACATGACGGGTTTAGATACTAGATGACAGGTTTAGATACTAGATTATATGTTTAGATACTACATGATATGTTTAGATACTACATGAAAGGTTTAGATACTACATGATATGTTTAGATACTACATGACAGGTTTAGATACTACATGACAGGTGTAGATACTACATGACAGGTTTAGATAATACATGATAGGTTTAGATACTACATGACAGGTTTAGATACTACATGACAGGTTTAGATACTACATGACAGGTTTAGATACTACATGACAGGTTTAGATACTACATGACAGGTTTAGAAAATACATGATAGGTTTATATACTAAATGACAGGTTTAGATACTACATGCCGGGTTTAGATACTACATGACTGGTTTAGATACTACATGATAGGTTTAGATACTACATGACGGGTTTAGATACTACATGACAGGTTTAGATACTACATGACAGGTTTAGATACTACATGACAGGTTTAGATACTACATGATAGGTTTAGATACTACATGATAGGTTTAGATACTATATGATATGTTTAGATACTACATGACGGGTTTAGATACTACATGATGGGTTTAGATACTACATGACGGGTTTAGATACTACATGACTGGTTTAGATACTACCTGACGGGTTTAGATACTACATTACGGGTTTAGATACTACATGACGGGTTTAGATACTACATGACGGGTTTAGATACTACATGACAGGTTTAGATACTACATGACGGGTTTAGATACTACATGACGGGTTTAGATACTACATGACGGGTTTAGATACTACATGACGGGTTTAGATACTACATGACGGGTTTAGATACTAGATGACAGGTTTAGATACTAGATTATATGTTTAGATACTACATGACAGGTTTAGATACTAGATTATATGTTTAGATACTAGATTATATGTTTAGATACTACATGATATGTTTAGATACTACATGAAAGGTTTAGATACTACATGATATGTTTAGATACTACATGACGGGTTTAGATACTACATGACGGGTTTAGATACTACATGACGGGTTTAGATACTAGATGACAGGTTTAGATACTAGATTATATGTTTAGATACTACATGATATGTTTAGATACTACATGAAAGGTTTAGATACTACATGATATGTTTAGATACTACATGACAGGTTTAGATACTACATGACAGGTGTAGATACTACATGACAGGTTTAGATACTACATGATAGGTTTAGATACTACATGACAGGTTTAGATACTACATGACAGGTTTAGATACTAGATGACAGGTTTAGATACTACATGACAGGTTTAGATACTACATGACAGGTTTAGATACTACATGACAGGTTTAGATACTACATGACAGGTTTAGATACTACATGACAGGTTTAGATACTACATGACAGGTGTAGATACTACATGACAGGTTTAGATATTAGATGACAGGTTTAGATACTACATGACAGGTTTAGATACTACATGACAGGTTTAGATACTACATGACAGGTTTAGATACTACATGACAGGTTTAGATACTACATGACAGGTTTAGATACTACATGACAGGTTTAGATACTACATGACAGGTTTAGATACTACATGACAGGTTTAGATACTACATGACAGGTTTAGAAACTAAATGAAAGGTTTAGATACTACATGACGGGTTTAGAAACTACATGATAGGTTTAGATACTACATGACAGGTTTAGATACTACATGACGGGTTTAGATACTACATGACAGGTTTAGATACTACATGACAGGTTTAGATAGTAGATGACAGGTTTAGATACTACATGACAGGTGTAGATACTACATGACAGGTTTAGATACTACATGATAGGTTTAGATACTACATGACAGGTTTAGATACTACATGACAGGTTTAGATACTAGATGACAGGTTTAGATACTAGATGACAGGTTTAGATACTACATGACAGGTTTAGATACTACATGACAGGTTTAGATACTACATGACAGGTGTAGATACTATATGACAGGTTTAGATACTACATGATAGGTTTAGATACTACATGACGGGTTTAGATACTAGATGACGGGTTTAGATACTACATGACGGGTTTAGATACTACATGACGGGTTTAGATACTACATGACGGGTTTAGATACTACATGACGGGTTTAGATACTACATGACGGGTTTAGATACTACATGACGGGTTTAGATACTAGATGACAGGTTTAGATACTAGATTATATGTTTAGATACTACATGATATGTTTAGATACTACATGAAAGGTTTAGATACTACATGATATGTTTAGATACTACATGACAGGTTTAGATACTACATGACAGGTGTAGATACTACATGACAGGTTTAGATATTACATGATAGGTTTAGCTACTACATGACAGGTTTAGATACTACATGACAGGTTTAGATACTAGATGACAGGTTTAGATACTAAATGACAGGTTTAGATACTACATGACAGGTTTAGATACTACATGACAGGTTTAGATACTACATGACAGGTTTAGATACTACATGACAGGTTTAGATACTACATGACAGGTGTAGATACTACATGACAGGTTTAGATACTACATGATAGGTTTAGATACTACATGACAGGTTTAGATATTAGATGACAGGTTTAGATACTACATGACAGGTTTAGATACTACATGACAGGTTTAGATACTACATGACAGGTTTAGATACTACATGACAGGTTTAGATACTACATGACAGGTTTAGATACTACATGACAGGTTTAGATACTACATGACAGGTTTAGATACTACATGACAGGTTTAGATACTACATGACAGGTTTAGAAACTAAATGAAAGGTTTAGATACTACATGACGGGTTTAGAAACTACATGATAGGTTTAGATACTACATGACAGGTTTAGATACTACATGACGGGTTT
The DNA here is from genome assembly GCF_029448725.1 of Salvelinus fontinalis. Taxonomy (NCBI): domain Eukaryota; kingdom Metazoa; phylum Chordata; class Actinopteri; order Salmoniformes; family Salmonidae; genus Salvelinus; species Salvelinus fontinalis. The sequence goes on along the minus strand of NC_074681.1, from coordinate 10,776,130 downwards.
AGATACTACATGACAGGTTTAGATACTACATGACAGGTTTAGATACTACATGATAGGTTTAGATACTACATGATATGTTTAGATACTACATGACGGGTTTAGATACTACATGACGGGTTTAGATACTACATGACGAGTTTAGATACTACATGACGGGTTTAGATACTACATGACGGGTTTAGATACTAGATGACAGGTTTAGATACTAGATTATATGTTTAGATACTACATGATATGTTTAGATACTACATGAAAGGTTTAGATACTACATGACAGGTTTAGATACTACATGACAGGTTTAGATACTACATGACAGGTGTAGATACTACATGACAGGTTTAGATACTACATGATAGGTTTAGATACTACATGACAGGTTTAGATACTACATGACAGGTTTAGATACTAGATGACATGTTTAGATACTAGATGACAGGTTTAGATACTACATGACAGGTTTAGATACTACATGACAGGTTTAGATACTACATGACAGGTGTAGATACTATATGACAGGTTTAGATACTACATGATAGGTTTAGATACTACATGACAGGTTTAGATACTAGATGACGGGTTTAGATACTACATGACGGGTTTAGATACTACATGACGGGTTTAGATACTACATGACGGGTTTAGATACTACATGACGGGTTTAGATACTACATGACGGGTTTAGATACTACATGACGGGTTTAGATACTACATGACGGGTTTAGATACTAGATGACAGGTTTAGATACTAGATTATATGTTTAGATACTACATGATATGTTTAGATACTACATGAAAGGTTTAGATACTACATGATATGTTTAGATACTACATGACAGGTTTAGATACTACATGACAGGTGTAGATACTACATGACAGGTTTAGATATTACATGATAGGTTTAGATACTACATGACAGGTTTAGATACTACATGACAGGTTTAGATACTAGATGACAGGTTTAGATACTACATGACAGGTTTAGATACTACAGGACAGGTTTAGATACTACATGACAGGTTTAGATACTACATGACAGGTTTAGATACTACATGACAGGTTTAGATACTACATGACAGGTGTAGATACTACATGACAGGTTTAGATACTACATGATAGGTTTAGATACTACATGACAGGTTTAGATATTAGATGACAGGTTTAGATACTACATGACGGGTTTAGATACTACATGACGAGTTTAGATACTACATGACGGGTTTAGATACTACATGACGGGTTTAGATACTACATGACAGGTTTAGATACTACATGACGGGTTCAGATACTACATGACGGGTTTAGATACTACATGACGGGTTTAGATACTACATGACGGGTTTAGATACTACATGACGGGTTTAGATACTAGATGACGGGTTTAGATACTAGATTATATGTTTAGATACTACATGATATGTTTAGATACTACATGAAAGGTTTAGATACTACATGACAGGTTTAGATACTACATGACGGGTTTAGATACTAGATGACAGGTTTAGATACTAGATTATATGTTTAGATACTAAATGATATGTTTAGATACTACATGAAAGGTTTAGATACTCCATGACGGGTTTAGATACTACATGACGGGTTTAGATACTACATGACGGGTTTAGATACTAGATGACAGGTTTAGATACTAGATTATATGTTTAGATACTACATGACAGGTTTAGATACTAGATTATATGTTTAGATAGTACATGATATGTTTAGATACTACATGAAAGGTTTAGATACTACATGACAGGTTTAGATACTACATGACAGGTTTAGATACTACATGACAGGTGTAGATACTACATGACAGGTTTAGATACTAGATTATATGTTTAGATACTACATGATATGTTTAGATACTACATGAAAGGTTTAGATACTACATGATATGTTTAGATACTACATGACAGGTTTAGATACTACATGACAGGTGTAGATACTACATGACAGGTTTAGATATTACATGATAGGTTTAGCTACTACATGACAGGTTTAGATACTACATGACAGGTTTAGATACTAGATGACAGGTTTAGATACTAAATGACAGGTTTAGATACTAAATGACAGGTTTAGATACTACATGACAGGTGTAGATACTACATGACAGGTTTAGATACTACATGATAGGTTTAGATACTACATGACAGGTTTAGATATTAGATGACAGGTTTAGATACTACATGACAGGTTTAGATACTACATGACAGGTTTAGATACTACATGACAGGTTTAGATACTACATGACAGGTTTAGATACTACATGACAGGTTTAGATACTACATGACAGGTTTAGATACTACATGACAGGTTTAGATACTACATGACAGGTTTAGAAACTAAATGAAAGGTTTAGATACTACATGACGGGTTTAGAAACTACATGATAGGTTTAGATACTACATGACAGGTTTAGATACTACATGACGGGTTTAGATACTACATGACAGGTTTAGATACTACATGACAGGTTTAGATACTACATGATAGGTTTAGATACTACATGATATGTTTAGATACTACATGACGGGTTTAGATACTACATGACGGGTTTAGATACTACATGACGAGTTTAGATACTACAAGACGGGTTTAGATACTACATGACGGGTTTAGATACTAGATGACAGGTTTAGATACTAGATTATATGTTTAGATACTACATGATATGTTTAGATACTACATGAAAGGTTTAGATACTACATGACAGGTTTAGATACTACATGACAGGTTTAGATACTACATGACAGGTGTAGATACTACATGACAGGTTTAGATACTACATGATAGGTTTAGATACTACATGACAGGTTTAGATACTACATGACAGGTTTAGATACTAGATGACAGGTTTAGATACTAGATGACAGGTTTAGATACTACATGACAGGTTTAGATACTACATGACAGGTTTAGATACTACATGACAGGTGTAGATACTATATGACAGGTTTAGATACTACATGATAGGTTTAGATACTACATGACAGGTTTAGATACTAGATGACGGGTTTAGATACTACATGACGGGTTTAGATACTACATGACGGGTTTAGATACTACATGACGGGTTTAGATACTACATGACGGGTTTAGATACTACATGACGGGTTTAGATACTACATGACGGGTTTAGATACTACATGACGGGTTTAGATACTAGATGACAGGTTTAGATACTAGATTATATGTTTAGATACTACATGATATGTTTAGATACTACATGAAAGGTTTAGATACTACATGATATGTTTAGATACTACATGACAGGTTTAGATACTACATGACAGGTGTAGATACTACATGACAGGTTTAGATATTACATGATAGGTTTAGATACTACATGACAGGTTTAGATACTACATGACAGGTTTAGATACTAGATGACAGGTTTAGATACTACATGACAGGTTTAGATACTACATGACGGGTTTAGATACTACATGACAGGTTTAGATACTACATGACAGGTTTAGATACTACATGACAGGTTTAGATACTACATGACAGGTGTAGATACTACATGACAGGTTTAGATACTACATGATAGGTTTAGATACTACATGACAGGTTTAGATATTAGATGACAGGTTTAGATACTACATGAAGGGTTTAGATACTACATGACGAGTTTAGATACTACATGACGGGTTTAGATACTACATGACGGGTTTAGATACTACATGACAGGTTTAGATACTACATGACGGGTTCAGATACTACATGACGGGTTTAGATACTACATGACGGGTTTAGATACTACATGACGGGTTTAGATACTACATGACGGGTTTAGATACTAGATGACGGGTTTAGATACTAGATTATATGTTTAGATACTACATGATATGTTTAGATACTACATGAAAGGTTTAGATACTACATGACAGGTTTAGATACTACATGACGGGTTTAGATACTAGATGACAGGTTTAGATACTAGATTATATGTTTAGATACTACATGATATGTTTAGATACTACATGAAAGGTTTAGATACTCCATGACGGGTTTAGATACTACATGACGGGTTTAGATACTACATGACGGGTTTAGATACTAGATGACAGGTTTAGATACTAGATTATATGTTTAGATACTACATGACAGGTTTAGATACTAGATTATATGTTTAGATAGTACATGATATGTTTAGATACTACATGAAAGGTTTAGATACTACATGACAGGTTTAGATACTACATGACAGGTTTAGATACTACATGACAGGTGTAGATACTACATGACAGGTTTAGATACTACATGATAGGTTTAGATACTACATGACAGGTTTAGATACTACATGACAGGTTTAGATACTAGATGACAGGTTTAGATACTAGATGACAGGTTTAGATACTACATGACAGGTTTAGATACTACATGACAGGTTTAGATACTACATGACAGGTGTAGATACTATATGACAGGTTTAGATACTACATGATAGGTTTAGATACTACATGACAGGTTTAGATACTAGATGACGGGTTTAGATACTACATGACGGGTTTAGATACTACATGACGGGTTTAGATACTACATGACGGGTTTAGATACTACATGACGGGTTTAGATACTACATGACGGGTTTAGATACTACATGACGGGTTTAGATACTACATGACGGGTTTAGATACTAGATGACAGGTTTAGATACTAGATGACAGGTTTAGATACTACATGACATGTTTAGATACTACATGAAAGGTTTAGATACTACATGATATGTTTAGATACTACATGACAGGTTTAGATACTACATGACAGGTGTAGATACTACAAGACAGGTTTAGATACTACATGATAGGTTTAGATACTACATGACAGGTTTAGATACTACATGACAGGTTTAGATACTAGATGACAGGTTTAGATACTACATGACAGGTTTAGATACTACATGACAGGTTTAGATACTACATGACAGGTTTAGATACTACATGACAGGTTTAGATACTACATGACAGGTTTAGATACTACATGACAGGTGTAGATACTACATGACAGGTTTAGATACTACATGACAGGTTTAGATACTACATGACAGGTTTAGATACTACATGATAGGTTTAGATACTACATGACAGGTTTAGATACTAGATTATATGTTTAGATAGTACATGATATGTTTAGATACTACATGAAAGGTTTAGATACTACATGACAGGTTTAGATACTACATGACAGGTTTAGATACTACATGACAGGTTTAGATACTACATGACAGGTTTAGAAACTAAATGAAAGGTTTAGATACTACATGACGGGTTTAGAAACTACATGATAGGTTTAGATACTACATGACAGGTTTAGATACTACATGACGGGTTTAGATACTACATGACGGGTTTAGATACTACATGACAGGTTTAGATACTACATGATAGGTTTAGATACTACATGATATGTTTAGATACTACATGACGGGTTTAGATACTACATGACGGGTTTAGATACTACATGACGGGTTTAGATACTACATGACGGGTTTAGATACTACATGACGGGTTTAGATACTACATGACGGGTTTAGATACTAGATGACAGGTTTAGATACTAGATTATATGTTTAGATACTACATGATATGTTTAGATACTACATTAAAGGTTTAGATACTACATGATATGTTTAGATACTACATGACAGGTTTAGATACTACATGACAGGTGTAGATACTACATGACAGGTTTAGATACTACATGATAGGTTTAGATACTACATGACAGGTTTAGATACTACATGACAGGTGTAGATACTACATGACAGGTTTAGATATTACATGATAGGTTTAGATACTACATGACAGGTTTAGATACTACATGACAGGTTTAGATACTAGATGACAGGTTTAGATACTACATGACAGGTTTAGATACTACATGACGGGTTTAGATACTACATGACAGGTTTAGATACTACATGACAGGTTTAGATACTACATGACAGGTTTAGATACTACATGACAGGTGTAGATACTACATGACAGGTTTAGATACTACATGATAGGTTTAGATACTACATGACAGGTTTAGATATTAGATGACAGGTTTAGATACTACATGAAGGGTTTAGATACTACATGACGAGTTTAGATACTACATGACGGGTTTAGATACTACATGACGGGTTTAGATACTACATGACAGGTTTAGATACTACATGACGGGTTCAGATACTACATGACGGGTTTAGATACTACATGACGGGTTTAGATACTACATGACGGGTTTAGATACTACATGACGGGTTTAGATACTAGATGACGGGTTTAGATACTAGATTATATGTTTAGATACTACATGATATGTTTAGATACTACATGAAAGGTTTAGATACTACATGACAGGTTTAGATACTACATGACGGGTTTAGATACTAGATGACAGGTTTAGATACTAGATTATATGTTTAGATACTACATGATATGTTTAGATACTACATGAAAGGTTTAGATACTCCATGACGGGTTTAGATACTACATGACGGGTTTAGATACTACATGACGGGTTTAGATACTAGATGACAGGTTTAGATACTAGATTATATGTTTAGATACTACATGACAGGTTTAGATACTAGATTATATGTTTAGATAGTACATGATATGTTTAGATACTACATGAAAGGTTTAGATACTACATGACAGGTTTAGATACTACATGACAGGTTTAGATACTACATGACAGGTGTAGATACTACATGACAGGTTTAGATACTACATGATAGGTTTAGATACTACATGACAGGTTTAGATACTACATGACAGGTTTAGATACTAGATGACAGGTTTAGATACTAGATGACAGGTTTAGATACTACATGACAGGTTTAGATACTACATGACAGGTTTAGATACTACATGACAGGTGTAGATACTATATGACAGGTTTAGATACTACATGATAGGTTTAGATACTACATGACAGGTTTAGATACTAGATGACGGGTTTAGATACTACATGACGGGTTTAGATACTACATGACGGGTTTAGATACTACATGACGGGTTTAGATACTACATGACGGGTTTAGATACTACATGACGGGTTTAGATACTACATGACGGGTTTAGATACTACATGACGGGTTTAGATACTAGATGACAGGTTTAGATACTAGATTATATGTTTAGATACTACATGATATGTTTAGATACTACATGAAAGGTTTAGATACTACATGATATGTTTAGATACTACATGACAGGTTTAGATACTACATGACAGGTGTAGATACTACAAGACAGGTTTAGATATTACATGATAGGTTTAGATACTACATGACAGGTTTAGATACTACATGACAGGTTTAGATACTAGATGACAGGTTTAGATACTACATGACAGGTTTAGATACTACATGACAGGTTTAGATACTACATGACAGGTTTAGATACTACATGACAGGTTTAGATACTACATGACAGGTTTAGATACTACATGACAGGTGTAGATACTACATGACAGGTTTAGATACTACATGATAGGTTTAGATACTAGATGACAGGTTTAGATACTAGATTATATGTTTAGATACTACATGACAGGTTTAGATACTAGATTATATGTTTAGATAGTACATGATATGTTTAGATACTACATGAAAGGTTTAGATACTACATGACAGGTTTAGATACTACATGACAGGTTTAGATACTACATGACAGGTTTAGATACTACATGACAGGTTTAGAAACTAAATGAAAGGTTTAGATACTACATGACGGGTTTAGAAACTACATGATAGGTTTAGATACTACATGACAGGTTTAGATACTACATGACGGGTTTAGATACTACATGACGGGTTTAGATACTACATGACAGGTTTAGATACTACATGATAGGTTTAGATACTACATGATATGTTTAGATACTACATGACGGGTTTAGATACTACATGACGGGTTTAGATACTACATGACGGGTTTAGATACTACATGACGGGTTTAGATACTACATGACGGGTTTAGATACTACATGACGGGTTTAGATACTAGATGACAGGTTTAGATACTAGATTATATGTTTAGATACTACATGATATGTTTAGATACTACATTAAAGGTTTAGATACTACATGATATGTTTAGATACTACATGACAGGTTTAGATACTACATGACAGGTGTAGATACTACATGACAGGTTTAGATACTACATGATAGGTTTAGATACTACATGACAGGTTTAGATACTACATGACAGGTTTAGATACTAGATGACAGGTTTAGATACTAGATGACAGGTTTAGATACTACATGACAGGTTTAGATACTACATGACAGGTTTAGATACTACATGACAGGTTTAGATACTACATGACAGGTTTAGATACTACATGACAGGTGTAGATACTACATGACAGGTTTAGATACTACATGATAGGTTTAGATACTACATGACAGGTTTAGATACTAGATGACAGGTTTAGATACTACATGACAGGTTTAGATACTACATGACAGGTTTAGATACTACATGACAGGTTTAGATACTACATGACAGGTTTAGATACTACATGACAGGTTTAGATACTACATGACAGGTTTAGATACTACATGACAGGTTTAGATACTACATGACAGGTTTAGAAACTAAATGAAAGGTTTAGATACTACATGACGGGTTTAGATACTACATGATAGGTTTAAATACTACATGACAGGTTTAGATACTACATGACGGGTTTAGATACTACATGACAGGTTTAGATACTACATGATATGTTTAGATACTACATGACGGGTTTAGATACTACATGACGGGTTTAGATACTACATGACGGGTTTAGATACTACATGACGGGTTTAGATACTACATTACGGGTTTAGATACTACATGACGGGTTTAGATACTACATGACGGGTTTAGATACTACATGACGGGTTTAGATACTACATGACGGGTTTAGATACTAGATGACAGGTTTAGATACTAGATTATATGTTTAGATACTACATGACAGGTTTAGATACTAGATTATATGTTTAGATACTACATGATATGTTTAGATACTACATGAAAGGTTTAGATACTACATGACAGGTGTAGATACTACATGACAGGTTTAGATACTACATGATAGGTTTAGATACTACTTGACAGGTTTAGATACTACATGACAGGTTTAGATACTAGATGACAGGTTTAGATACTAGATGACAGGTTTAGATACTACATGACAGGTTTAGATACTACATGATGGGTTTAGATACTATATGATATGTTTAGATACTACATGACAGGTTTAGATACTACATGATGGGTTTAGATACTACATGACGGGCTTAGATACTACATGATTGGTTTAGATACTAAATGACGGGTTTAGATACTACATGACAGGTTTAGATACTACATGACGGGTTTAGATACTACATGACGAGTTTAGATACTACATGACGGGTTTAGATACTACATGACGGGTTTAGATACTACATGACAGGTTTAGATACTACATGACGGGTTCAGATACTACATGACGGGTTTAGATACTACATGACGGGTTTAGATACTACATGACGGGTTTAGATACTACATGACGGGTTTAGATACTAGATGACGGGTTTAGATACTAGATTATATGTTTAGATACTACATGATATGTTTAGATACTACATGAAAGGTTTAGATACTACATGACAGGTTTAGATACTACATGACGGGTTTAGATACTAGATGATAGGTTTAGATACTAGATTATATGTTTAGATACTACATGATATGTTTAGATACTACATGAAAGGTTTAGATACTCCATGACGGGTTTAGATACTACATGACGGGTTTAGATACTACATGACGGGTTTAGATACTAGATGACAGGTTTAGATACTAGATTATATGTTTAGATACTATATGACAGGTTTAGATACTAGATTATATGTTTAGATAGTACATGATATGTTTAGATACTACATGAAAGGTTAAGATACTACATGACAGGTTTAGATACTACATGACAGGTTTAGATACTACATTACAGGTGTAGATACTACATGACAGGTTTAGATACTACATGATAGGTTTAGATACTACATGACAGGTTTAGATACTACATGACAGGTTTAGATACTAGATGACAGGTTTAGAAACTAGATGACAGGTTTAGATACTACATGACAGGTTTAGATACTACATGACAGGTTTAGATACTACATGACAGGTGTAGATACTATATGACAGGTTTAGATACTACATGATAGGTTTAGATACTACATGACAGGTTTAGATACTAGATGACGGGTTTAGATACTACATGACGGGTTTAGATACTACATGACGGGTTTAGATACTACATGACGGGTTTAGATACTACATGACGGGTTTAGATACTACATGACGGGTTTAGATACTACATGACGGGTTTAGATACTAGATGACAGGTTTAGATACTAGATTATATGTTTAGATACTACATGATATGTTTAGATACTACATGAAAGGTTTAGATACTACATGATATGTTTAGATACTACATGACAGGTTTAGATACTACATGACAGGTGTAGATACTACATGACAGGTTTAGATATTACATGATAGGTTTAGCTACTACATGACAGGTTTAGATACTACATGACAGGTTTAGATACTAGATGACAGGTTTAGATACTACATGACAGGTTTAGATACTACATGACAGGTTTAGATACTACATGACAGGTTTAGATACTACATGACAGGTTTAGATACTACATGACAGGTTTAGATACTACATGACAGGTTTAGATACTACATGACAGGTGTAGATACTACATGACAGGTTTAGATACTACATGATAGGTTTAGATACTACATGACAGGTTTAGATATTAGATGACAGGTTTAGATACTACATGACAGGTTTAGATACTACATGACAGGTTTAGATACTACATGACAGGTTTAGATACTACATGACAGGTTTAGATACTACATGACAGGTTTAGATACTACATGACAGGTTTAGATACTACATGACAGGTTTAGATACTACATGACAGGTTTAGATACTACATGACAGGTTTAGAAACTAAATGAAAGGTTTAGATACTACATGACGGGTTTAGAAACTACATGATAGGTTTAGATACTACATGACAGGTTTAGATACTACATGACGGGTTTAGATACTACATGACAGGTTTAGATACTACATGACAGGTTTAGATACTACATGATAGGTTTAGATACTACATGATATGTTTAGATACTACATGACGGGTTTAGATACTACATGACGGGTTTAGATACTACATGACGAGTTTAGATACTAGATGACAGGTTTAGATACTAGATTATATGTTTAGATACTACATGATATGTTTAGATACTACATGAAAGGTTTAGATACTACATGACAGGTTTAGATACTACATGACAGGTTTAGATACTACATGACAGGTGTAGATACTACATGACAGGTGTAGATACTACATGACAGGTTTAGATACTACATGATAGGTTTAGATACTACATGACAGGTTTAGATACTACATGACAGGTTTAGATACTAGATGACAGGTTTAGATACTAGATGACAGGTTTAGATACTACATGACAGGTTTAGATACTACATGACAGGTTTAGATACTACATGACAGGTGTAGATACTATATGACAGGTTTAGATACTACATGATATGTTTAGATACTACATGACAGGTTTAGATACTACATGACAGGTGTAGATACTATATGACAGGTTTAGATACTACATGATAGGTTTAGATACTACATGACAGGTTTAGATACTAGATGACGGGTTTAGATACTACATGACGGGTTTAGATACTACATGACGGGTTTAGATACTACATGACGGGTTTAGATACTACATGACGGGTTTAGATACTACATGACGGGTTTAGATACTACATGACGGGTTTAGATACTAGATGACAGGTTTAGATACTAGATTATATGTTTAGATACTACATGATATGTTTAGATACTACATGAAAGGTTTAGATACTACATGATATGTTTAGATACTACATGACAGGTGTAGATACTACATGACAGGTTTAGATATTACATGATAGGTTTAGCTACTACATGACAGGTTTAGATACTACATGACAGGTTTAGATACTAGATGACAGGTTTAGATACTACATGACAGGTTTAGATACTACATGACAGGTTTAGATACTACATGACAGGTTTAGATACTACATGACAGGTTTAGATACTACATGACAGGTTTAGATACTACATGACAGGTGTAGATACTACATGACATGTTTAGATACTACATGATAGGTTTAGATACTACATGACAGGTTTAGATATTAGATGACAGGTTTAGATACTACATGACAGGTTTAGATACTACATGACAGGTTTAGATACTACATGACAGGTTTAGATACTACATGACAGGTTTAGATACTACATGACAGGTTTAGATACTACATGACAGGTTTAGAAACTAAATGAAAGGTTTAGATACTACATGACGGGTTTAGAAACTACATGATAGGTTTAGATACTACATGACAGGTTTAGATACTACATGACGGGTTTAGATACTACATGACATGTTTAGATACTACATGACAGGTTTAGATACTACATGGTAGGTTTAGATACTACATGATATGTTTAGATACTACATGACGGGTTTAGATACTACATGACGGGTTTAGATACTACATGACGAGTTTAGATACTACATGACGGGTTTAGATACTACATGACGGGTTTAAATACTAGATGACAGGTTTAGATACTAGATTATATGTTTAGATACTACATGATATGTTTAGATACTACATGAAAGGTTTAGATACTACATGACAGGTTTAGATACTACATGACAGGTTTAGATACTACATGACAGGTGTAGATACTACATGACAGGTTTAGATACTACATGATAGGTTTAGATACTACATGACAGGTTTAGATACTACATGACAGGTTTAGATACTAGATGACAGGTTTAGATACTAGATGACAGGTTTAGATACTACATGACAGGTTTAGATACTACATGACAGGTTTAGATACTACATGACAGGTGTAGATACTATATGACAGGTTTAGATACTACATGACAGGTTTAGATACTACATGACAGGTTTAGATACTACATGACAGGTTTAGATACTACATGACAGGTTTAGATACTACATGACAGGTTTAGATACTACATGACAGGTTTAGATACTACATGACAGGTTTAGATACTACATGACAGGTTTAGATACTACATGACAGGTTTAGATACTACATGACAGGTTTAGAAACTAAATGAAAGGTTTAGATACTACATGATAGGTTTAGATACTACATGACAGGTTTAGATACTACATGACGGGTTTAGATACTACATGACAGGTTTAGATACTACATGACAGGTTTAGATACTACATGATAGGTTTAGATACTACATGATATGTTTAGATACTACATGACGGGTTTAGATACTACATGACGGGTTTAGATACTACATGACGGGTTTAGATACGACATGACGGGTTTAGATACTACATGACGGGTTTAGATACTACATGACGGGTTTAGATACTAGATGACAGGTTTAGATACTAGATTATATTTTTAGATACTACATGATATGTTTAGATACTACATGAAAGGTTTAGATACTACATGATATGTTTAGATACTACATGACAGGTTTAGATACTACATGACAGGTTTAGATACTACATGACAGGTTTAGATACTACATGACAGGTTTAGATACTACATGACAGGTGTAGATACTACATGACATGTTTAGATACTACATGATAGGTTTAGATACTACATGACAGGTTTAGATACTAGATGACAGGTTTAGATACTACATGACAGGTTTAGATACTACATGACAGGTTTAGATACTACATGACAGGTTTAGATACTACATGACAGGTTTAGATACTACATGACAGGTTTAGATACTACATGACAGGTTTAGAAACTAAATGAAAGGTTTAGATACTACATGACGGGTTTAGATACTACATGACAGGTTTAGATACTACATGACAGGTTTAGATACTACATGACGGGTTTAGATACTACATGACATGTTTAGATACTACATGACAGGTTTAGATACTACATGGTAGGTTTAGATACTACATGATATGTTTAGATACTACATGACGGGTTTAGATACTACATGACGGGTTTAGATACTACATGACGAGTTTAGATACTACATGACGGGTTTAGATACTACATGACGGGTTTAAATACTAGATGACACGTTTAGATACTAGATTATATGTTTAGATACTACATGATATGTTTAGATACTACATGAAAGGTTTAGATACTACATGACAGGTTTAGATACTACATGACAGGTTTAGATACTACATGACAGGTGTAGATACTACATGACAGGTTTAGATACTACATGATAGGTTTAGATACTACATGACAGGTTTAGATACTACATGACAGGTTTAGATACTAGATGACAGGTTTAGATACTAGATGACAGGTTTAGATACTACATGACAGGTTTAGATACTACATGACAGGTTTAGATACTACATGACAGGTGTAGATACTATATGACAGGTTTAGATACTACATGACAGGTTTAGATACTACATGACAGGTTTAGATACTACATGACAGGTTTAGATACTACATGACAGGTTTAGATACTACATGACAGGTTTAGATACTACATGACAGGTTTAGATACTACATGACAGGTTTAGATACTACATGACAGGTTTAGATACTACATGACAGGTTTAGATACTACATGACAGGTTTAGAAACTAAATGAAAGGTTTAGATACTACATGACAGGTTTAGATACTACATGACAGGTTTAGATACTACATGACGGGTTTAGATACTACATGACAGGTTTAGATACTACATGACAGGTTTAGATACTACATGATAGGTTTAGATACTACATGATATGTTTAGATACTACATGACGGGTTTAGATACTACATGACGGGTTTAGATACTACATGACGGGTTTAGATACTACATGACGGGTTTAGATACTACATGACGGGTTTAGATACTACATGACGGGTTTAGATACTAGATGACAGGTTTAGATACTAGATTATATTTTTAGATACTACATGATATGTTTAGATACTACATGAAAGGTTTAGATACTACATGATATGTTTAGATACTACATGACAGGTTTAGATACTACATGACAGGTGTAGATACTACATGACAGGTTTAGATACTACATGATAGTTTTAGATACTACATGACAGGTTTAGATACTACATGACAGGTTTAGATACTAGATGACAGGTTTAGATACTAGATGACAGGTTTAGATACTACATGACAGGTTTAAATACTACATGACAGGTTTAGATACTACATGACAGGTTTAGATACTACATGACAGGTTTAGATACTACATGACAGGTGTAGATACTACATGACAGGTTTAGATACTACATGATAGGTTTAGATACTACATGACAGGTTTAGATACTAGATGACAGGTTTAGATACTACATGACAGGTTTAGATACTACATGACAGGTTTAGATACTACATGACAGGTTTAGATACTACATGATAGGTTTAGATACTACATGATATGTTTAGATACTACATGACGGGTTTAGATACTACATGACGGGTTTAGATACTACATGACGGGTTTAGATACTACATGACGGGTTTAGATACTACATTACGGGTTTAGATACTACATGACGGGTTTAGATACTATATGACGGGTTTAGATACTACATGACGGGTTTAGATACTACATGACGGGTTTAGATACTAGATGACAGGTTTAGATACTAGATGATATGTTTAGATACTACATGACAGGTTTAGATACTAGATTATATGTTTAGATACTACATGATATGTTTAGATACTACATGAAAGGTTTAGATACTACATGACAGGTTTAGATACTACATGACAGGTTTAGATACTACATGACAGGTGTAGATACTACATGACAGGTTTAGATACTACATGATAGGTTTAGATACTACTTGACAGGTTTAGATACTACATGACAGGTTTAGATACTAGATGACAGGTTTAGATACTAGATGACAGGTTTAGATACTACATGACAGGTTTAGATACTACATGACAGGTTTAGATACTACATGACAGGTTTAGATACTACATGACAGGTTTAGATACTACATGACAGGTTTAGATACTACATGACAGGTTTAGATACTACATGACAGGTTTAGAAACTAAATGAAAGGTTTAGATACTACATGACGGGTTTAGATACTACATGATAGGTTTAGATACTACATGACAGGTTTAGATACTACATGACGGGTTTAGATACTACATGACAGGTTTAGATACTACATGACAGGTTTAGATACTACATGATAGGTTTAGATACTACATGATATGTTTAGATACTACATGACGGGTTTAGATACTACATGACGGGTTTAGATACTACATGACGGGTTTAGATACTACATGACGGGTTTAGATACTACATTACGGGTTTAGATACTACATGACGGGTTTAGATACTACATGACGGGTTTAGATACTACATGACGGGTTTAGATACTACATGACGGGTTTAGATACTAGATGACAGGTTTAGATACTAGATTATATGTTTAGATACTACATGACAGGTTTAGATACTAGATTATATGTTTAGATACTACATGATATGTTTAGATACTACATGAAAGGTTTAGATACTACATGACAGGTGTAGATACTACATGACAGGTTTAGATACTACATGATAGGTTTAGATACTACTTGACAGGTTTAGATACTACATGACAGGTTTAGATACTAGATGACAGGTTTAGATACTAGATGACAGGTTTAGATACTACATGACAGGTTTAGATACTACATGATGGGTTTAGATACTATATGATATGTTTAGATACTACATGACAGGTTTAGATACTACATGATGGGTTTAGATACTACATGACGGGCTTAGATACTACATGATTGGTTTAGATACTAAATGACGGGTTTAGATACTACATGACAGGTTTAGATACTACATGACGGGTTTAGATACTACATGACGATTTTAGATACTACATGACGGGTTTAGATACTACATGACGGGTTTAGATACTACATGACAGGTTTAGATACTACATGACGGGTTCAGATACTACATGACGGGTTTAGATACTACATGACGGGTTTAGATACTACATGAAGGGTTTAGATACTACATGACGGGTTTAGATACTAGATGACGGGTTTAGATACTAGATTATATGTTTAGATACTACATGATATGTTTAGATACTACATGAAAGGTTTAGATACTACATGACAGGTTTAGATACTACATGACGGGTTTAGATACTAGATGACAGGTTTAGATA
>NC_074681.1:10023805-10153805 GCF_029448725.1 Salvelinus fontinalis | reverse complement strand
ATTCACCACAAACTCTAGAAGGTAAAGATTCACCACAAACTCTAGAAGGTAAAGACGGACCCCAAACCCTAGAAGGTAAAGATGGCCTTCAAACCCTAGAAGGTAAAGACGGACCCCAAACCCTAGAAGGTAAAGATGGACCCCAAACCCTAAAAGGTAAATATGGCCTTCAAACCCTAGAACGTAAAGACGGACCCCAAACCCTAGAACGTAAAGATGGCCTTCAAACCCTAGAACGTAAATATGGCCTTCAAACCCTAGAACGTAAAGATGGCCTTCAAACCCTAGAAGATAAATACGGCCTTCAAACCCTAGAAGATAAATATGGCCTTCAAACCCTAGAAGATAAATATGGCCTTCAAACCCTAGAAGATAAATACGGCCTTCAAACCCTAGAAGGTAAAGACGGACCCCAAACCCTAGAAGGTAAAGATGGACCCCAAACCCTAAAAGGTAAATATGGCCTTCAAACCCTAGAACGTAAAGATGGCCTTCAAACCCTAGAAGGTAAATATGGCCTTCAAACCCTAGAACGTAAAGATGGCCTTCAAACCCTAGAACGTAAATATGGCCTTCAAACCCTAGAACGTAAAGATGGCCTTCAAACCCTAGAAGGTAAATATGGCCTTCAAACCCTAGAACGTAAAGATGGCCTTCAAACCCTAGAACGTAAATATGGCCTTCAAACCCTAGAAGGTAAATATGGCCTTCAAACCCTAGAACGTAAAGATGGCCTTCAAACCCTAGAAGATAAATATGGCCTTCAAACCCTAGAACGTAAAGATGGCCTTCAAACCTTAGAAGGTAAAGATGGACCCCAAACCCTAAAGGTAAAGATATGTACCTTCTTCTTGTCACTGCTGTGTCGGAGAGACTTCATCAGTTCTTCATGTTTCTCCTCATTCTTCACCAGCACCTCCTTCATCTGTTTCACTCCATACAGAGCTCTCCTCACCTCCTCATCCACCAGCTGCTCCCCAACATCAGACAGCTCTGAGAGACAGAAGGAGGCATGGGTATGTGACGAAAGGGTGTGTGTGTGTGTGTGTGTGTGTGTGTGTGTGTGTGTGTGTGTGTGTGTGTGTGTGTGTGTGTGTGTGTGTGTGTGTGTGTGTGTGTGTGTGTTAGACTCACGCTTCAGGGTGTCCTCTGAGATGCCTGCTGCAGGGTCTTCTGCTGCGAATTGCAAGATCCCCAATGACATCACCAACACAACCCATCCAATCAGAAACCTCATCTTGTCTGATCACAGGAAGCTCAGTCTGGAAGAGAAGAAACCATGAAATACTGGAGGCATTTACTTTTACTTCCGCAACTATATCCCAAGTGACACACACACACACACACACACACACACACACACACACACACACACACACACACACACACACACACACACACACACACACCCAAACACACACGCACACACACACACACACACACACACACACACACACACACACACACACACACACACACACACACACACAATGGTGTAATTAAACTGCCAGATTTTTATGGGGACTTATTATTATGCTAATTCCATTTCAACAGGGCCGCAGAAATCGACTCCAGGAGGTGAAGGGCTCGATTCAATCTGGATCGAGGAAGTTCAGCATTACAGCGTGATTGACATTTAAAAGCATTGTTCCCGCGTTAGCTGAGACTGGATTCACGGTATGTCGGCTCAATCGGAATTTACCTTTACATAACTATTGCGCAATCTGCATCGCTTCAGCGATCCAGATTGAATAGAGCCCCTAATCTAATCCTGTGAGTTAACAGGATTTAGATTTGAGGTTGAGCTGGTAAACATCTCTTTTCCAGACAGAACTTGGTAGAGCCACACTATGCAACAGGACTGGATTAGTACAGTGTGACGAGAACAACAGCAGTTTAGTGGAATTTATTTAACTTATTGGTTGAGTTAAGATGGTTAGTTTAGTTAAGGTTATTCAGTAGAACAGTAGAATACTAACAAAGGACGACAAAGGAGTGAAACAGCTTTAGGGTTTGGCGACAGGTGAGATTAGAGGTTTAGGGGTCCCCTAAACTTAACCCAACCTCATGGAAACACTAGGTCTCTCTCTGACTGACATCAAAATTCTGTTTACTGTTCCTCGAGTTATCTGGAGCTACGAGTCTCCAACTCGTTACACAATCATTATATCCATGTGAACAAAACTCAACTACTGTAGCTCACCCTCCATTTGGAAAATCTGACCACAACTCTACCCTCTTGATTCCTGCTTACAAGCAAAAACTCAAACAGGAAGTACCAGTGACGCGCTCAATACGGAAGTGGTCCGATGAAGGGGATGCTAAGCTACAGGACTGTTTCACTAGCACAGACTGGAATATGTTCTGGGATTCATCCGATGGCATTGAGGAATTTACCACACCAGTCACTGTCTTCATTAATAAGTGCATTGACGACATCGTTCCCACAGTGTCAGGAAGTACATTTCCCAACCAGAAGCCATGGATTACAGGCAACGTCCGCACTGAACTAAAGCTGCCGCTTTCAAGGAGTGGGACACTAATCTGTATGCTTATAAGAAATCCCGCTACACCCTCCGACAAACTTTCAAACAGGCAAAGCATCAATACAGAACTGAGATCAAATCCTACTACACCGGCTATGATGCTCGTTGGATGTGGCAGGGCTTGCAAACTATCACGGATTATAAAGGGAAGCCCAGCCACGAGCTGTCTAGTGACGCGAGCCGACAAGACAAGCTAAATGCCTTCTATGCTTGCTTCGAGGCAAGCAACAATGAAATATGAATGAGAGCAACAGCTGTTCTCGACGGCTGTGTGATCACACGCTCTGTTGCCGATGTGAGTAAGAACTTTATACAGGTCAACATTCACTAGGCCGCAGGGCCAGACGGATTTCAAGGACGCGTACTCTGAGCATGGGCTGACCAGTTGGCAAGTGGCTTCACTAACATTTTCCACCTCTCTCTGACCTAGTCTGTAATACCCATGTTTTAAGCAGACCACCATAGGTCCTATGTCCAAGAATGCCAAGGTAACCTGTATAAATGACTACCGACACAGAGCACTTACATCTGTAGCCTTGAAGAGCTTTGAAAAGCTGGTCATGCCTCACATCAACACCATCATCCCAGAAACCCTAGACCCACTCCAATTTGCATACCGCCCCAACAGATCCACAGATGACACAATCTCTATTGCACTCCACACTGCCCTTTCTCACCAGGACAAAAGGAACACCTACGTGAGAATACTGTTCATTGACTACAGCTCAGCTTTCAACACCATAGTGCCCTCCAAGCTCGTCACTAAGCTAAGGTCACTTGGACTGAACACATCCCTCTGCAACTGGATCCTGGACTTCCTGATGGAAAGCGGTGGTAAGGGTATAATAGGCAACAACACATCCGCCACTCTGACCCTCAACACGGGGGCCCCTCAGATGTGCGTGCTTTTTCCCCTCCTTCATTCCCTGTTCACCCACGACTCCAACACCATAATCAAGTTTGCCGAAGACACAACGGTGGTTGGCTTGATCACAGACAATGGGACTATAGGGAGGAGGGCAAAGACCTGGCAGTGTGGTGCCAAACCAGCAACCTCTCTCTCAGCGTCATAACAGAAAGGAGCTTATCGTGGACTACAGGAAATGAAGGATCGAAAGCAACCCCATTTACATCGAAGGGGCTGTAGTGGAGCGGAGGGTGGAGCGGGTGGAGAGCTTCAAGTTCCTCGGTGTCCACATCGCTAAGGACCTATCATGGTCCACACACAGCAACACAGTCATAAAGAGGGCACGACAACGCCTCTTCTCCTTCAGGAGGATGAAAAGCTTTGGCATGGGACCTCTGATCCTCAAAAAGTTCTACAGCTGGACCATATGTGTTTGTATTAATTATGGACGCCCATTAGTTCCTGCCAAGGCAGCCGCTACTCTTCCTGAGGGTTTATTATGGATCCCCATCAGTTCCTGCCAAAGCAGCAGCTACTCTTCCTGGGGTCCGGCAAAAGGAAGCAGTTATACAATTAAAAACATTACAATACATTCATTGCAGAATTCACAACACACTAAGTGTGTGGCCTCAGGCCCCTACTCCACTACCACATATCTACAACGCAAAATCCATGTGTACGTGTGTGCATAGTGCGTATGATATTGTGTGTGTATACATGTGTCTGAGAGCTGGTTGTCTGGCCGCATCACCGCTTTGTACGGCAAGGCGCTACAGAGTAGCATACGGCCCAGTACATCATTGGGGCTAAGCTTCCTGCCATCCAGAACATCTATACCAGGTGTCAGAGGAAGGACATAAAAATGGCCAAAGACTCCAGCCACCCTGGTCATAGACTGTTCTCTCTGCTACCACACGGCAAGCAGTACCAGAGTCCCAAGTCTAGACCCAAAAGACTTGTTAACAACTTCTACCCCAAAGCCAATAGACTCCTGAACAGCTAATCAAATGGCTACCCGGACTATTTTCATTGTCCCACCCCACCCCCTTTTTTACGCTGCTGCTACTCTTCCTTATTATCCATGCATATTCACTTTACCTCGAGCTACATGCACATAGTATTTTTATTTTATTTATTTATTTTAGTAAATAACTTTCTTATTTTTCTTAAACCTACATTGTTGTTAAGGGCTTGTAAGTAAGCATTTCAATGTAAGGTCTACACCAGTTGTATGTGAAAGGTGCATGTGAAAAATTAAATTAGATTTGATTTGAAGGATTCTGAATGGGTGTAGACAAAGAAAAGCTCTCCAGTAGGTCTGCCAAATCATTCAAGGGCCATTTTCTCAAGAGGGTTTGCTGTTTTATTAACTTTCAAAGCAGAATGACTTTCCCATTGTTCCTCAACTGCAGTGTATGATTACCATTTTCTAGCTCCAAGTCTCTACTTTTATCCAATGGAAAAAACACCATTTCAAATATTGCAACATAGGACCGAATCGAGCTGGTCGGTCACTACTGTAGTTACCTCAGGTCCATTCCAGTAGAATAGTCAGCTACTGTATCAGGTCGTTTTTTTTTCCAGCACTACACCATCTCACTGGTATTCATCTTGTTGTGTTTGATGACAGTAGGTAATGTATAATGTAATGAGGTAATGTGCCCCCAAGACAACAATCAATAATCCCTCTCATATTCGCATGTACACATACTGCCTCGTTCTGCCGCTCTGACATTGCTCGCAGAATATTTATATATTTTTTTCAATTTCTGTGTATTGTTGTGAAATTGTTAAATATTACTGTTAGAAACTGTACTACTGCACTGTTAGAATTAGAAACACAAGCATTTCGCTACACCCGCAATAACATCCGCTTAACACGTATGTGACAAATAACATTAGATTTTGACAACAACCAACCTCTCCCTGTCATATTCACATGTACACATACTGCCCCAAGGACATGATGGGACAGTATGTGTATTCAGTATTCTACTCACCAGTAGAAGCTAGTAGGTTGTTGTCCTTGGTATTGAGTATTGTGTTTCTGATGTACTGTGTCCCCGTGTGTGTGTTTACTGTTCTGTAGGGATTGTGCTGTTGATCTGTACTTGTTCTGTTCCACTTCTGCTGTTCCAGACTGGACGGTTGTAATCCTATTAGTTTCTTTATCACCTTATGGTCACAGATAATCCACTAGTCAACACATATAGGGTTGATTTCCTGGACACAGATTAAGTATTGGATTAAGAAGAACTTTCAATAGAGAATCCATAAAAAATGCTATTTAGTCTACGATTACAGCTTTTTAGTCCAGGAATCAGTGCGCCCCTACGTAAGAACAAGCTATACGTGCTAAAGTCCAACCTAAAATATTTAATAGAAAAACCAAAACCTGTAACACCTTCCCCCTTATGACAACAAATATATATAGTCACAACCAACAGAAAAAAACTTCCATTGCACAACATAATCAACTTAAAAGCATCGTTACTCAAATGTGTCGCCTTCTCCATTATAAACCAGCTTCATCGGGATAGGGGGCGGTGTTTCCACTTTGGGCAAGCATTTTGTTCAAACGAAATTTCCTCCTACTCTGCCCCAGAAGGTAATACATGCATATTATTATTACTATTGTATAGAAAACACTCTGAAGTTTCTAAAACTGTTTGAATTATTTCTGTAAGTATAACAGAACTAGTTTGGCAGACAAAAACCTGAGAAGAGGTCAAAACAGGAAATGAGAACTCGATTTTCAAAACAGTGTCAAATGACACCCCTTCTAGATATGACTGAACAAACACTTCCTAGGGCTTCCACTAGATGTCTCCGTCTTTAGATTTTGGTTATATGATTCTACTATAAAGGAGGGGCTCAGAAGAGCTATTTTAGTGAGTGGTCGTCAGAAATCTCAGTCTCATTTTGCACGCGAGAGAGAGTGCTCTCGTTCCAATGCTCTTTCTTCAGACAATGAAATTCTCCGGTTGGATCCTTATTGATGATTAATGTTAAACACATCCTAAATATGGATTGCAAACATCATTTGACCTGTTTCTACGACCTGTAACGGAACTTTTTGAGTTTTTGTCTGGAGGGATTGTTCGTGCGTCATGAAAATGGATTCCTGGGCTGAACATGCTAACAACAAGTGGCTAAATGATGGGCTTTATGGAACAAATCAGTCATTTATTGTCGATCTGGGAATCCTGGGAGTGCCTTCTGATGAAGTTATTCAAAGGTAAGTGCATATTTATAGTGTTTTTGTAGCTTTTGTTGACGCCAAAATGGCGACTATTTCTTTGGCTGGACTGTGCTCTAAACGCCGTTCTCAAATTAATCTTTTTCCGTAAAGATTATTTTGAAATCTGACACAGCGGTTGCATAGAGGATAAGTTTATCTTTAATTATGTGAATAACACTTGCATCTTTTATCAATGTTTATTATGAGTATTTCTGCAAAATCACCGGATGTTTTGGAATCAAAACATTACTGCACGTAACGCGCCAATGTAAACTGAGATTTTTTTAATATATATATATATATATATATGCACATTATCGAACAAAACATAAATGTATTGTGTAACATGATGTTATATGACTCATCGGATGAAGAATTTCAAAAGTTAGTGATTAATTCTATCTCTATTTGGGGGTTTTGTGAAAGCTACCTGTGCTGTGAAAGAAATATCTGTGTTTTTTTGTATTTGGTGGTGAGCTAACATAAATATACGTGGTGTTTTCGCTGTAAAACATTTAAAAATCGGACATGTTGGCTGGATTCACAAGATGTTTATCTTTCATTTGCTGTATTGGACTTGTTAGGGTTAGGGTTATTTCTAAAAAACATTTTTGAATTTCGCGCGCTGCCTTTTCAGTGGAATGTGGGGGCCGGGGATAGACAGGTTAACCATTAAACCCGAGACAAAAACAGCCATATGTTTTTCTAACTACAGTACCAGTCAAAGGTTTGGACACACCAACTAATTTAAGGGTTTTTCATTACTTTTTGCTATTGTCTACATTGTAGAACAATAGTGATGACATCAAACTATGAAATAACACATATGGAATCATGTAGTAACCAAAATAGTGTTAACCTCTCTGGGATATGTGGGACACTAACGTCCCACTTGGCCAAAAGCCAGTAAAAATGCAGAGCACCAAATTTAAATAAATTACTATAAAAATCTAACTTTCATGAAATCACACATGCAATACACCAAATTCAAGCTACACTTGTTGTGAATCCAGCCAACATGTCAGATTTAAAATAGACTTTTCCGCGAAAGCAAACAATGCTATTATCTGAGGATAGCACAATAGTAAACAAAGAGAGAGAAGCATATTTCAACCCTGCAGGCGCGACACGAAACACAGAAATAAAAATATAATTCATGCCTTATCTTTGACGAGCTTCTGTTGTTGGCACTCCAATATGTCCCATAAACATCACAAATGGTCCTTTTGTTCGATTAATTCCATCGATATATATATCCAAAATGTCAATTTATTTGGCGCGTTTGATCCAGAAAAACACCGGTTCCAACTTGTGCAACGTGACTACAAAATACAAAATATGTACGGCAGGACCAAATCGGGAAGATAGGTAGGAGAATGCCCATGTAACATTTTGTAGGTCAGCAGTAAAACCTTGAAATCAGCCCTAGCCTTAACAGGAAGCCAGTATAGAGAGGTTCTAGTCAAGATTCTAGCAGCCGTGTTTAGCACTAACTGAAGTTAATTCAGTGTTTTATCCGGGCAGCCGGGAAGTAGAGCATTGCAGTAGTCTCACCTAGAAGTGACAAAAGCATGGATACATGTTTCTGCATCATTTTTGGACAGAAAGTTTCTGATTTTTGCAATGTTACGTAGATGGAAAGAAGCTGACCTTGAAACCGTCTTAATATGTTCGTCAAAAGAGAGATCAGGGTCCAGAGTAACGCCGAGGTCCTTCACAGTTTTATTTGAGACGACTGTACCACCATCAAGATTAATTGTCAGATTCAACAGAAGATATCTTTGTTTCTTGAGACCCAGAACAAGCATCTCTGTTTTGTCTGAGTTTAAAAGTAGAACATTTGCTGCCATCCACTTCCTTATGTCTGAAACACAGGCAAGCCAGGGAGGGCAATTTTGGGGCTTCACCATGTTTCATCGAAATGTACAGCTGTGTGTCGTTCGCATAGCATTGAAAGTTAATGTTATGTTTCAGAATGACATCCCCAAGAGGTAAAATATATAGTGAAAACAAGTGGTCCTAAAACGGAGCCTTGAGGAACACCAACATTTACAGTTGATTTGTCAGAGGAAAAACCCTCTAAAGAGACAAACTGATATCTTTCCGAAAGATAAGATCTAAACCAGGCCAGAACTTGTCCGTGTAGACCAATTTGGGTTTCCAATCTCTACCATAAATTGTGGTGATCGATGGTATCAAAAGCAGCACTAAGGTCTAGGAGCACGAGGACAGATGCAGGGCCTCGGTCTGACGCCATTAAAATGTAATTTACCACCTTCACAAGTGCAGTCTCAGTGCAACAGCTTTTTCTAAAAATGTTGAGAGGAATGGGAGATTCGATATAGGCCGATAGTTCTCTAAATTTTCTGTGTCAAAGTTAGTTCTTTTCAAGAGAGGCTTTCTTGAGCTTTTGAAATATCCCAGCGACTCCCCACGGACTTAGATGTGAGCCCCAGAGCTAGGTGTTGTTCTGTAGATCCGATGCAGGAGGTGTGAGCCCCAGACCGAGGTGTTGGTCTATAGTTCCGATGCAGGAGGTGTGAGCCTCAGACCGAGGTGTTGTCCTGTAGATCCGATGCAGGAGGTGTGAGTCCCAGGCCGAGGTGTTGGCCTGTAGATCCGATGCAGGAGGTGTGAGCCCCAGACTGAGGTGTTGGCCTGTAGATCCGATGCAGGAGGTATGAGCCCCAGACCGAGGTGTGGCCTGTAGATCCGATGCAGGAGGTGTGAGCCCCAGACTGAGGTGTTGGTCTATAGATCCGATGCAGGAGGTGTGAGCCCCAGAGCTAGGTGTTGGCCTGTAGATCCGATGCAGGAGGTGTGAGCCCCAGAGCTAGGTGTTGTCCTGTAGATCCGATGCAGGAGGTGTGAGCCCCAGACCGAGGTGTTGGCCTGTAGATCCGATGCAGGAGGTGTGAGCCCCAGACCGAGGTGTTGGCCTGCAGATCCGATGCAGGAGGTGTGAGCCGCAGACTGAGGTGTTGTCCTGTAGATCAGATGCAGGAGGTGTGAGCCCCAGACCGAGGTGTTGTCCTGTAGATCCGATGCAGGAGGTGTGAGCCCCAGACTGAGGTGTTGTCCTGTAGATCCGATGCAGGAGGTGTTTACCCCAGACTGAGGTGTTTGCCTGTAGATCCGATGCAGGAGGTGTGAGCCCCAGACTGAGGTGTTTGCCCCGTAGATCCGATGCAGGAGGTGTGAGCCCCAGACTGAGGTGTTGGCCTGTAGATCCGATGCAGGAGATGTGAGCCCCAGACTGAGGTGTTGTCCTGTAGATCCGATGCAGGAGGTGTGAGCCCCAGACTGAGGTGTTGTCCTGTAGATCCGATGCAGGAGGTGTGAGCCCCAGACTGAGGTGTTGTCCTGTAGATCCGATGCAGGAGGTGTGAGCCCCAGACCGAGGTGTTTCTCCTGTAGATCCGATGCAGGAGGTGTGAGCCCCAGACTGAGGTGTTGTCCTGTAGATCCGATGCAGGAGGTGTGAGCCCCAGACCGAGGTGTTGGCCTGTAGATCCGATGCAGGAGGTGTGAGCTCCATTATCTATTACAGGATGTCTTAGACATTTTGCAGAACCTGGGAGAGCTATTATATACGGTACTCTGTACCAACTTCTGCCTACAATTGTATTACTAAAGGAGTATTTTAATACTTAAATTCCTGACATTTAATCCTATTAAAAATTCCCTGTCTTAGGTCAATTAGGATCACCACTTTATTTTAAGAAAACGAAATGTCAGAATAATAGTAGAGAGAATGATTGATTTCAGCTTTTATTTCTTTCATCACATTCCCAGTGAGTCAGAATTTTACATACTGTACACTCAATTGTTATTTGGTAGCATTGCCTTTAAATTGTTTAACTTGGGTCAAACGTTTTGGGTAGCCTTCCACAAGCTTCCCACAATAAGTTGGGTGAATCTTGGCCCATTCCCCCTGACAGAGCTGGTGTAACTGCGTCAGGTTTGTAGGCCTCCTTGCTCGCACATGCTTTTTCAGTTCTGCCCACAAATTTTCTATAGGATTGAGGTCAGGGCTTTGTGATGGCCACTCCAATACCTTGACTTTGTTGTCCTTAAGCCATTTTGCCACAACTGTGGAAGTATGATTGGGGTCATTGTCCATTTGGAAGACCCATTTGCGACCAAGCTTTAACTTCCTGACTGATGTCTTGAGATGTTGCTTCAATATATCCAAATACTTTTCCTTCCTCAAGTAGCCATCTATTTTGTGAAGTGCACCAGTCCCTCCTGCAGCAAAGCACCCCCAAAACATGATGCTGCCACCCCGTGCTTCACGGTTGGGATTATGTTCTTCGTCTTGCAAACCTCCCCCTTTTTCCTCCAAACATAACGATGGTCATTATGGCCAAACAGTTCTATTTTTGTTTCATCAGACCAGAGGACGTTTCTCCAAAAAGTACAATCTTTGTCCCTATGTGCAGTTAGTTGCAAACCGTAGTCAGGCTTTTTTTATTGCGGTTTTGGAGCAGTGGCTTCTTCTTTGCTAAGCGGCCTTTCAGGTTATGTTGATATAGGACTTGTTTTATTGTGGATATAGATACTTTTGTACGTGTTTCCTCCAGCATCTTCACAAGGTCCTTTGCTGTTGTTCTAGGTTTGATTAGCACTTTTCACAACCAAAGTACATAAATCTCTAGGAGACAGAACGTGTCTCCTTCCTGAGCAGTATGACGGCTGCGTGGTCCCATGGTGTTTATACTTGCGTACTATTGTTTGTACAGATGAACGTGGTACCTTCAGGCGTTTGGAAATTGCTCCCAAGGATGAACCAGTCTACAATTTTTTTCTGAGGTCTTGGCTGATTTCATTTGATTTTCCCATGATGTCAAGCAAGAGGCACTGAGTTTGAAGGTAGGCCTTGAAGGTAGGCCTCATACACTTCCAATTGACTAAAATTATGTCT
Organism: Salvelinus fontinalis; assembly: GCF_029448725.1. Classification (NCBI taxonomy): domain Eukaryota; kingdom Metazoa; phylum Chordata; class Actinopteri; order Salmoniformes; family Salmonidae; genus Salvelinus; species Salvelinus fontinalis. The sequence goes on along the minus strand of NC_074681.1, from coordinate 10,142,187 downwards.
ATTAGCCTATCAGAAGCTTCTAAAGCCATGACATAATTTTCTGGAACTGTTCAAGCTCTTTAAAGGCACAGTCAATTTAGTGTATGTAAACTTCTGACCCACTGGAATTGTGATATAGTGAATTATAATTGAAATAATCTGTCTAAACAATTGTTGGAAAAAATACTTGTGTCATGCTCAAAGTAGATGTCCTAACCGACTTGCCAAAACAATATTGTGTTAACAAGAAATGTGTGGAGTGGTTGAAAAACAAGTTTTAATGACTCCAACCTAAGTGTATGTAAACTTCAGACTTCAACTGTACACACAATACCCCATAATGACAAAGAGAAAACAAGTTTTTATATATTTTTCCACATTTATTAAAAATAAAATAAATAAATACCTTATTTACATAAGTTTTCAGACTTTTAATTTTTAATTTTTTTTATCTTAATTTTTGAATTTTTGAATTTTTGAATTTTAGATTTTTTTTTTTTTTTTTTTAGCTTAATATTGCGGAAAGAATGTTGCTTCCAATGTAATTGTCTGCATCATTTCCAATCCCCCATATTTTTGGGGGTAAATATATATATCCATACACGTATGCATACATATACACATATATACATACACATACCTATATAGACATACATACTTTTTTAAAGAATATTCCTTTATTATTATTCCCCGCAAACCCTACCACCGTTCCCCCAATTGGAGTAAACTGATAAACATTTCTGTTTTTACCTTCAATTTATACATCTTATACACATTTTACAGACACAGTCTACTTTATAATAGTTCTCTCTTGTTTGTTCTTAGTCCTTCCTCTATTTCTGTTGTCCATCCAGTTTGATTTCCACTTGTAACTGTGCTATTTCACAAAAGCTCCGCACCTATACACATTTCACAGATCTCGTATGCCCTACATTGTTTATCTTGTTATTAGTCCCACCCTTCAGCTCCACTCAACCCTTCCCATCTATCTTCCAACATCATCCATTTCAGATTTTTATTTGCCATCTTTAAATGTTCCAAGGTGGCTTAGCAGTTCAGACGTCTTTTTCCGTATTGTCGTGTCGTGTCCTGTATATACATATATTTACACCTTTTCTTCACATATCTTTTATTTATTTTATTATCCAAGAACTCAACTACAAAAGCTTTCCTGCAAAAGCTTTCCTGCAACCCGCTTCACCAATTACAATAAGTATTATTTACCTCAATCTGAAAATCCATCGTGGAAGATAGCCAGGGGCTAATTCAGAAGCTAGCCTGAAAGCTAACCAGAAGCTACTCCGATAGCTAGCCAGAAGCTAATCTGTAGCTGCCCCGAAATTAGCCGGTTTGCTGGCTAGCGTTGGTGTTTCAGCTGCCCACGTTTTGCGGTCATCAGCTATTCCTTTAGCTCGATAATCTACCGGCACTTTTGTGCAACGCGACTCGGACCGGAGCATTCCGGGACTTTTTTTTCTCTCAGTTTCCCCGGATTCCAACCGCAGGCTCTGGACACTTGCACCTTGATTTCGACGGCTAGCTAGCTGCATACCGTGTGACTATTGGCTTACGTCGACCCCGGAGCAAACTCAAATCATGCTGGAGCTAGCCAGCTGAGGAGTTCCATCACCATCCGGACCCGTTTCTTTTGTTGCTGCTGCAGATACGGAACCCCACCGGGCCCTCACGACTGACTGCCGACGTTATCTGCCCGAGGGATTTATCCAACCGGCACCTCCGTCCCGACGTTACCTGAACGCTCATCTGAGGCCCGCTAATCGTTAGCTGTCTTATCGGCTGCTATCTGAACAAAACCCCACTACACGGAACCTACCGACGGAAACGCACGAGGTATCTACAAACAGACCTCCATCCTATGCTGCTACCGATAGCCATATACCCGGCCAGCTGTCTGGATCGCCACGACCCCAACCAACCTCTACTCACTGGACCCTTATTGATCACTCGATTAAGCATGCCTCTCCTTAATGTAAATATGCCTTGTCCATTGCTGTTCTGGTTAGTGTTTATTGGCTTATTTCACTGTAGAGATTCTAGCCCTGCTCTCTATACCATATCTAACCTCTCAGTTCCACCACCCACATATGCGATGACATCACCTGGTTTCAATGATGTTTCTAGAGACAAGATCTCTCTCATCATCACTCAATACCTAGGTTTACCTCCACTGTATTCACATCCTACCATACCTTTGTCTGTACATTATTCCTTTAAACTATTTTATCGCCCCCAGAAACTTCCTTTTACTCTCTGCTCTAGTAGCTCTAGGCGACCAATTCTCATAGCTTTTAGCCGTACCCCTATCCTACTTCTCCTCTGTTCCTCTGGTGATGTAGAGGTGAATCCAGGCCCTGCAGTACCTGGCTCCACTCCTATTCCCCAGGCGCTCTCTTTTGATGACTTCTGTAACCGTAATAGCCTTGGCTTCATGCATGTTAACATTAGAAGCCTCCTCCCTAAGTTTGTTTTGTTCACTGCTTTAGCACACTCTACCAACCCGGATGTTTTAGCCGTGTCTGAATCCTGGCTTAGAAAGACCACCAAAAATTCAGACATTTTTATCCCCAATTACAATATTTTCAGACAAGATAGAACGGCCAAAGGGGGCGGTGTTGCAATCTACTGCAAAGACTGCCTGCAGAGTTCTGTTATACTATCCAGGTCTGTTCCCAAACAATTTGAACTTCTACTTTTAAAAATCCACCTCTCTAAAAACAAGTCTCTCACCGTTGCCGCCTGCTATAGACCACCCTCTGCCCCCAGCTGTGCTCTGGACACTATATGTGAACTGATTGCCCCCCATCTATCTTCAGAGCTCGTGCTGCTAGGCGACCTAAATTTGAACATGCTCAACACCCCAGCCACCCTACAATCTAAGCTTGATGCCCTCAATCTCACACAAATTATCAATGAACCTACCAGGTACCACCCCAATTCCGTAAACACGGGTACCCTCATAAATATCATCCTAACAAACTTGCCCTCCAAATACACCTCTGCTGTTTTCAACCAAGATCTCAGCGATCACTGCCTCATTGCCTGCATCCGTAATGGGTCAGCGGTCAAACGACCTCCACTCATCACTGTCAAACGCTCCCTGAAACACTTCAGCGAGCAGGCCTTCCTAATCGACCTGGCCGGGGTATCCTGGAAGGATATTGATCTCATCCCGTCAGTAGAGGATGCCTGGTCAGTTTTTAAAAATGCCTTCCTCACCATCTTGAATAAGCATGCCCCATTCAAGAAATTTAGAACCAAGAACAGATATAGCCCTTGGTTCTCTCCTGACCTGACTGCCCTTAACCAACAGAAAAACATCCTATGGCGTTCTGCATTAGCATCGAACAGCCCCCGTGATATGCAACTTTTCAGGGAAGCCAGAAACCAATATACACAGGCAGTTAGAACAGCCAAGGCTAGCTTTTTCAAGCAGAAATTTGCTTCCTGCAACACAAATTCAAAAAAGTTCTGGGACACCGTAAAGTCCATGGAGAATAAGAACACCTCCTCCCAGCTTCCAACCGCTCTGAAGATAGGAAACACTGTCACCACCGACAAATCCACTATAATTGAGAATTTCAATAAGCATTTTTCTACGGCTGGCCATGCTTTCCACCTGGCTACCCCTACCCCGGACAACAGCACTGCCCTCCCCTCTGCTACTCGCCCAAGCCTTCCCCATTTCTCTTTCTCCCAAATACAGTCAGCTGATGTTCTTAATGAGCTGCAAAATCTGGACCCTTACAAATCAGCCGGGCTAGATAATCTGGACCCTTTCTTTCTAAAACTATCTGCTGAAATTGTTGCCACCCCTATTACTAGCCTCTTCAACCTCTCTTTCGTGTCGTCTGAGATCCCCAAAGATTGGAAAGCAGCTGCGGTTATCCCCCTCTTCAAAGGGGGGGACACCCTTGACCCTAACTGCTACAGACCTATATCTATCCTACCCTGCCTTTCTAAGGTCTTCGAAAGCCAAGTCAACAAACAGATTACCGACCATTTCGAATCACACCACACCTTCTCCGCTATGCAATCTGGTTTCAGAGCTGGTCATGGGTGCACCTCAGCCACGCTCAAGGTCATAAACGATATCGTAACCGCCATCGATAGGAAACAATACTGTGCAGCCGTATTCATTGACCTGGCCAAGGCTTTTGACTCTGTCAATCACCACATCCTCATTGGCAGACTCGACAGCCTTGGTTTCTCTAATGATTGCCTCGCCTGGTTCACCAACTACTTCTCTGATAGAGTTCAGTGTGTCAAATCGGAGGGTCTGTTGTCCGGGCCTCTGGCAGTCTCTATGGGGGTGCCACAGGGTTCAATTCTTGGACCGACTCTCTTCTCTGTTTACATCAATGATGTCGCTCTTGCTGCTGGTGATTCTCTGATCCACCTCTACGCAGACGACACTATTCTGTATACTTCTGGCCCTTCTTTTGACACTGTGTTAACAACCCTCCAGGCGAGCTTCAATGCCATACAACTCTCCTTCCGTGGCCTCCAACTGCTCTTAAATACAAGTAAAACCAAATGCATGCTCTTCAACCGATCGCTGCCTGCTCCTGCCCGCCTGTCCAACATCACTACTTTGGACGGCTCTGACTTAGAATATGTGGACAACTACAAATACCTAGGTGTCTGGTTAGACTGTAAACTCTCCTTCCAGACCCACATCAAACATCTCCAATCCAAAGTCAAATCTAGAATTGGCTTCCTATTCCGCAACAAAGCATCCTTTACTCATGCTGCCAAACATACCCTTGTAAAACTGACCATCCTACCAATCCTCGACTTCGGTGATGTCATTTACAAAATAGCCTCCAAAACCCTACTCAATAAATTGGATGCAGTCTATCACAGTGCCATCCGTTTTGTCACCAAAGCCCCATATACTACCCACCACTGCGACCTGTACACTCTCGTTGGCTGGCCCTCGCTTCACACTCGTCGCCAAACCCACTGGTTCCAGGTCATCTACAAGACCCTGCTAGGTAAAGTCCCCCCTTATCTCAGCTTGCTGGTCACCATAGCAGCACCTACCTGTAGCTAGCGCTCCAGCAGGTATATCTCTCTAGTCACCCCCGAAACCAATTCTTCCTTTGGACGCCTCTCCTTCCAGTTCTCTGCTGCCAATGACTGGAACGAACTACAAAAATCTCTGAAACTGGAAACACCTATCGCCCTCACTAGCTTTAAGCACCAGCTGTCAGAGCAGCTCATAGATTACTGCACCTGTACATAACCCATCTACAATTTAGCCCAAACAACTACCTCTTTACCTACTGTATTTATTTATTAATTTATTTTGCTCCTTTGCACCCCATTATTTCTGTCTCTACTTTGCACTTTCTTCCAATGCAAACCAACCATTCCAGTGTTTTTTTTAGTTTTTATTTTACTTGCTGTGTTGTACTCACTTCGCCTCCATGGCCTTTTTATATTTTTATTTATTTATACATATATCTGTTTGCCTTCACCTCCCTTATCTCACCTCACTTGCTCACATTGTATATAGACTTATTTTTTTCACTGTATTATTGACTATATGTTTGTTTTTACTCCATGTGTAACTATGTGTTGTTGTATGTGTCGAACTGCTTTGCTTTATCTTGGCCAGGTCGCAATTGTAAATGAGAACGTGTTCTCAATTTGCCTACCTGGTTAAATAAAGGTTAAATAAAATAAATAAATAAATATTTTTCAACTGTGCTGTGATGCTTCACAAAAGATTTGAATCTTCCTATTCTCATAGCTTCCACGGATTGTAAATTAAAAAAAAACATTTTTGCAAAAATAATTATTATATTATTGATTGATTGACTATGGCTTTTCAAATCCCCCCATATTGCTATCTGTAGCGTTAGTTCTACGCAAATGTTGCAATTCTTCAGCCATTCCTGGACCTGTGACCAAAAACGAGCTACATATGGACAATACCAAAATAAATGATCTAGTGACTCTGCCTCCTCACAACAGAATCTGCAGAGCTGGGAAGATTGTATCCCCCATATATATAACATTCTATTAGTTGCAAGAATTTTGTACAGTAATTTAAATTGAAAAATTCGAAGTTTTGAATCCGGCGTTGTTTTGCGTATCAATTCATAAACCATGTGCCATGGAATGGGTACATCGAAAATCTCTTCCCAACTATTTTGCAATTTATATGGCACAGCTGTCAGTTTTTTGGTCCTTAAATTAAATTGGTATATGTTTTTATTTATCACACTTTTCTTTAACCATTTGTGTTCTTTAATATAGGGCCGACATACAAGTTCCTTAATTTTTTCCCCTTCTACTTGTAATGCTGCAATTAATTGGTTGTAATTTTGGGTAGAGCAGACATTTCCATATGTCTGTGTTAGCTGCATGTGTGACATTACTCCACCAGTCCTATTTATGATATCATTCACAAAAATTATACCTTTTTTAAACATTTCTTCGATAAATACAGTTTTTTTATCAATTACTATATTTGAATTTAACCACAATATTTGTTGTACTATTTGTTCCGTCCTTTCAGGTGGATTAAACTGAAATTGCAACCAACTTTCTAAGGCTTGTTTAAAAAATAAAGATATTTTGGAGATTATTTCCTTTTCAAACAACCGAAAGTGAGCAGGTGTAATCTGAATAAAGGGAAAAAGGCCCTTCTTGAACATAGGATGAGACATTCGTACCAATTTACTAGAGAACCAGTTTGGATTTAAGTATAACTTTTGTATCTGATGCCTTTAGTGAGAGGTCTAATGCTTTAATATTTAATAATTTCTGCCCTTCGAATTCATATTCGTTATATAAATAGGCCCTTTTAATTTTATCTGGCTTGCCGTTCCAAATAAAATTGAATATTTTTTGTTCATATAATTTAAAAAGCAGGTCACTAGGTGTAGGCAAAACCATAAGCAAATAGGTAAACTGTGATATGATTAAAGACTTAATCAGGGTGATTTTCCCACAAATAGACAGGTATTTTCCTTTCCATGGTAGCAAGATCTTATCTATTTTTGCTGACTTTCTATAAAAATTTATTGGAGTGAGATCATTTCTTTTTTTGGGGATTTGTATACCGAGTATGTCCACATCTCCGTCAGGCCATTTAATTGGTAAACTACATGGCAATGTAAAATGTGTATTTTTTAGTGATCCAATACGTAATATGGTACATTTATCATAATTTGGTTTTAATCCAGAGAGGATAGCAAATGTATCTAGATCCTCTAAGAGGCCGTGGAGAGACTCTAATTGTGGTTTTAAAAGAAAACATGAATCATCAGCGTACAATGACACCTTAGTTTTTAGGCCCTGGATTTCTAATCCCTTAATATTAATGTTTGATCTAATTTTAACAGCTAACATTTCGATGGCAATAATAAATAGATATGCCGATAGTGGACAACCTTGTTTTACTCCTCTAGATAGTTTAAAACTTTCTGAGATGTAGCCATTATTTACTATTTTACACCTAGGGTTACTATACATAATTTTAACCCATTTTATAAGAGATTCCCCAAAATTGAAATATTCTAGGCATTTATATATAAACTCCAGTCGTACTTTATCAAAAGCCTTTTCAAAATCAGCTATGAAAATCAGGCCTGGTGTCCCCGATATTTCATAGTGTTCTATTGTTTCCAGTACTTGCCTTATATTATCTCCAATGTATCGTCCATGTAAAAAACCTGTCTGATTAGGATGAATAATATCTGACAAAACTTTTTTTATTCTATGCGCCAAGCATTTTGCAAGGATTTTTGCATCACAACACTGAAGTGTAAGAGGTCTCCGATTGTTTAAATGGACTGGATCTTTATATATACCACTTGGGTCCTGTTTCAGTAATAATGATATCACACCTTCTTGTTGCGTGTCTGATAATCTATCATTTATATAGGAGTGGTTAAAACAAGCTAATAATGGTCCTTTGAGTATATCAAAATAAAATGTGTATACTTCCACTGGTATGCCATCCAGCCCTGGAGTTTTCCCATCCTTAAAGGCTTTAATTGCATCAAGTAGTTCCTCCTCTGTAATTAGGCCTCACATGAGTCTTTCTGTACAGATGTTAATTTTACATTAGTATTAGGAAAAAAATCTGTACAATTAGTTTCAGTTAATGGAGATGGAGGAGCCTGAAACGAAAACATATTCTTAAAGTACTTTACTTGTAACGGAAGTCCTCTTCCTCTTCATCCGAAGAGGAGGAGGACGGATTGAATCAAAACGCAGCTTCTGAAGTTGACATTATTTATTTACAGAAAAGACAAAAAAACACGAACTTCACTATAACAAAAAAAACAACAAACGGAGTAGACAGACCTGGATGACGAACTTACATAAACACGAAGAACGCACGAACAGGGAAAAATAGACTACACAAAATGACGATGTACAAAACAAACCGAACAGTCCCGTATGGTGCGACAAACACTGACACAGGAGACAACCACCCACAACGAACACTGTGAAACAACCTACCTAAATATGACTCTCGATTAGAGGAACGCCAAACACCTGCCTCTAATTAAGAGCCATACCAGGCAACCCCTAAACCAACATAGAAACAGAAAACATAGAATGCCCACCCAAACTCACGTCCTGACCAACTAACACATACAACAAACTAACAGAAATAGGTCAGGAACGTGACATTACTTCCTCTTTCAAAATATAATTTGGTGAATCATGCGTGACTCCATCATTTGTAACAAGTTTTAATACGTTTTTTTTTGTTAGCATTTCTATATTGAAGATTGAAAAAGAATTTGGTGCATTTTTCCCCATATTCCATCCAGTTCGCTTTATTTTTATAATATATTACACTGGATCTTTCTTGAATAAGTTCCTCCATTTCTTTTTGTTTTCCTCTAACTTATTCTGTGCCTCTATGGTACCGTTTTTATTGCTATCTATCTGTACTGTTAGTCCTTCAATTTCCTTTGTTAATATGGACTCTTTTGATCTAAATTGCTTTTGTTTTATAGATGAGTACTGAATTGCATGGCCTCTAAAGGCACACTTAAAAGTGTCCCATACAATATGGGGATCTGCTGTACCTATCTAAAAAAGTCAGTTATAAATTCTTCTGTCCTAGTTCTAAACAATTTATCATCTAGTAGGCTTTGATTAAATTTCCAATATCCTCGCCCACGTGGAAATTCTGTAAGAGTAATATATATGCCAATTATGTGATGGTCCGACCGCATTCTGTCCCCTATCAAACACTTTTTAACTTTTGGTGCCAGAGAGAATGATATAAGAAAGTAGTCAAGGCGACCAGCTTGATTAAGCCTCCTCCATGTATATCTCACTAGGTCAGGGTATTTAAGTCTCCATATATCCACTAATTCCAATATATCCATGACATTCCTGATTTCCTTAAGTGCCTGAGGGTGATAGTTTGTAGTGTGATTTCTTTCCGGTCCATAGAGGTATTTAAGACCGTATTAAAATCTCCCACTATAATAATAGAGTCTAGTGTTGCTTGTAGAGTTGATACATTCTTATATATATTGTCAAAGAAGCTTGGATCATCATTATTCGGACCGTATAGGTTAATAAGCCATATCTGTTTATTGTCCAATAACATATTTAAAATAATCCATCTACCTTGAGGATCTGTTTGGACAAGTTGCACATTTGGATCAAAATTATTGTTAATTAAAACCATCACCCCTTTTGAATTTCTTTGCCCATGGGAGAAATATATTTTGCCCCCCCCAGTTCTTTTTCCACAAAACTTCATCTAAAACTGTCGAATGGGTTTCCTGTAAACAATAGATATTATAATCCTTCTCTTTTAGCCAGGTAAATACTGATCGTCTTTTCTTATTATCTGCTAAGCCATTACAATTGTAACTGGCTATACTTATTTCACCACATACCATAATGAGACACACCCCCTAGTAACCCCCTAGTAACCCCCTAGTAACCCCTTAGTGACCCCCTAATAACACCTTAGTAACCCCCTAGTAACCCCCTAGTAACCCCTTAGTAACCCCCTAATAACACCTTAGTAACCCCCTAGTAACCCCCTTGTAACCCCCTAGTAACTCCCTAGTAACCCCTTAGTAACCCCCTAATAACTCCTTAGTAACCCCTTAGTAACCCCCTAGTAACCTCCTAGTAACCCCTTAATAACTCCTTAGTAACCCCTTAGTAACCCCTTAGTAACCCCCTAGTAACCCCCTAATAACTCCTTAGTAACCCCTTAGTAACCCCCTAGTAACCCCCTAGTAACCCCCTAATAACTCCTTAGTAACCCCCTAGTAACCCCCTAGTAACCCCCTAGTAACCCCTTAGTAACCCCCTAATAACTCCTTAGTAAGCCTTTAGTAACCCCCTAGTAACACCCTAGTAACCCCCTAATAACTCCTTAGTAACCCCTTAGTAACCCCCTATAAACTCCTTAGTAACCCCTTAGTAACCCCCTAGTAACCCCTAATAACTGCTTAGTAACCCCCTAGTAACCCCCTAATAACTCCTTAGTAACCCCCTAATAACACCTTAGTAACCCCCTAGTAACCCCCTAGTAACCCCTTAGTAACCCCCTAGTAACACCCTAGTAACCCCCTAATAACTCCTTAGTAACCCCTTAGTAACCCCCTAGTAACCCCCTATAAACTCCTTAGTAACCCCTTCGTAACCCCCTAGTAACCCCTAATAACTCCTTAGGAACCCCCTAGTAACCCCCTAGTAACCCCCTAATAACCCCTTAGTAACCCCCTAGTAACCCCCTAATAACTCCTTAGTAACCCCCTAGTAACCCCCTAGTAACCCCCTAGTAACCCCCTAATAACTCCTTAGTAACCCCCTAGTAACCCCCTAATAACCCCCTAATAACTCCTTAGTAACCCCCTAGTAACCCCCTAGTAACCCCCTAGTAACCCCTTAGTAACCCCCTAATAACCCCTTAATAACCCCTTATTAAACCCCTAGTAACCCCCTAGTAACCCCTTAGTACCCCCCTAATAACTCCTTAGTAACCCCCTAGTAACCCCCTAATAACCCCCTAATAACTCCTTAGTAACCCCCTAGTAACCCCCTAATAACCCCTTATTAAACCCCTAGTAACCCTTTAACTATGATTATTTCTGTGTCTCTGCAATGAAAGGTCCAGTTTTATAACATCTGCTGGTGAGAAGGACAGATGGTGAAGGACCTGAGGAAACAGAGAAAATGTGTCATTGTCATCTGGCCATGGTGCCTGGTGCCTGGGACTGGGACTAGTATCACCATGGTACCTGGACCTGGGACTAGTATCACCATGGTACCTGGGACTGGGACTAGTATCACCATGGTACCTGGACCTGGGACTAGTATCACCATGGTACCTGGGACTGGGACTAGTATCACCATGGTACCTGGGTCTGGGATTAGTATCACCATGGTGACTGGGACTGGGACTGGGAATAGTATCACCATGGTGCCAGGGACTGGGACTAGTATCACCAAGGTGCCTGGTGCCTGGGACTGGGACTAGTATCACCATGGTACCTGGGACTGGGACTAGTATCACCATGGTACCTGGGACTGGGACTAGTATCACCATGGTACCTGGGTCTGGGATTAGTATCACCATGGTGACTGGGACTGGGACTAGTATCACCATGGTACCTGGGACTGGGACTAGTATCACCATGGTACCTGGGACTGGGATTAGTGTCACCATGGTACCTGGGACTGGGACTAGTATCACCATGGTGCCTGGTACCTGGGACTAGTATCACCATGGTACCTGGGACTGGGACTAGTGTCACCATGGTGCCTGGGACTGGGATTAGTGTCACCATGGTACCTGGGACTGGGACTAGTATCACCATGGTACCTGGGACTGGGACTAGTGTCACCATGGTACCTGGGACTGGGATTAGTGTCACCATGGTACCTGGGACTGGGATTAGTGTCACCATGGTACCTGGGACTGGGACTAGTATCACCATGGTACCTGGGACTGGGACTAGTGTCACCATGGTACCTGGGACTGGGACTAGTATCACCATGGTACCTGGGACTGGGACTAGTATCACCATGGTACCTGGGACTGGGACTGGGACTAGTATCACCATGGTACCTGGGACTGGGACTGGGACTAGTATCACCATGGTACCTGGGACTGGGACTAGTATCACCATGGTACCTGGGACTGGGACTAGTATCACCATGGTGCCTGGGACTGGGACTAGTATCACCATGGTACCTGGTACCTGGGACTAGTATCACCATGGTACCTGGGACTGGGACTAGTAGAACCATGGTACCTGGGACTGGGACTAGTATCACCATGGTACCTGGTACCTGGGACTAGTATCACCATGGTGCCTGGGACTGGGACTAGTATCACCATGGTGCCTGGGACTGGGACTGGGACTAGTATCACCATGGTGCCTGGGACTGGGACTAGTATCACCATGGTGCCTGGGACTGGGACTAGTATCACCATGGTACCTGGGACTGGGACTAGTATCACCATGGTGCCTGGGACTGGGACTAGTATCACCATGGTAACAGGGACTCGGGCTAGTATCACCATGGTACCTGGGACTGGGACTAGTATCACCATGGTGCCTGGGACTGGGATTAGTATCACCATGGTGCCTGGGACTGGGACTAGTATCGCCATGGTATCTGGGACTGGGACTGGTACTAGTATCACCATGGTACCTGGGACTGGGACTAGTATCACCATGGTGCCTGGTACCTGGGACTGGGACTAATATCACCATGGTACCTGGGACTGGGACTAGTATCACCATGGTACCTGGGACTGGGACTGGGACTAGTATCACCATGGTACCTGGGACTGGGACTGGGACTAGTATCACCATGGTACCTGGGACTGGGACTAGTATCACCATGGTACCTGGGACTGGGACTAGTATCACCATGGTACCTGGGACTGGGACTAGTATCACCATGGTGCCTGGGACTGGGACTAGTATCACCATGGTGCCTGGTGCCTGGGACTGGGACTAGTATCACCATGGTACATGGACCTGTAGCTGTAGCTCTGGGACTAGTATCACCATGGTGCCTGGTGCCTGGGACTGGGATTAGTATCACCATGGTACCTGGGTCTGGGATTAGTATCACCATGGTACCTGGGACTGGGACTAGTATCACCATGGTACCTGGGACTGGGACTAGTATCACCATGGTACCTGGGACTGGGATTAGTATCACCATGGTGCCTGGGACTGGGACTAGTATCACCATGGTACCTGGGACTGGGACTAGTATCACCATGGTACCTGGGACTGGGACTAGTATCACCATGGTGCCTGGGACTGGGACTAGTATCACCATGGTACCTGGGACTGGGATTAGTATCACCATGGTACCTGGGACTGGGATTAGTATCACCATGGTACCTGGGACTGGGACTAGTATCACCATGGTGACTGGGACTGGGACTAGTATCACCATGGTGCCTGGGACTGGGACTAGTATCACCATGGTACCTGGTGCCTGGGACTGGGACTTGTATCCCCATGGTGCCTGGGACTGGGACTAGTATCACCATGGTAACTGGGTCTGGGATTAGTATCACCATGGTGACTGGGACTGGGACTAGTATCACCATGGTACCTGGGACTGGGACTAGTATCACCATGGTACCTGGGACTGGGATTAGTGTCACCATGGTACCTGGGACTGGGACTAGTATCACCATGGTACCTGTGACTGGGATTAGTGTCACCATGGTACCTGGGACTGGGACTAGTATCACCATGGTACCTGGGACTGGGACTAGTGTCACCATGGTACCTGGGACTGGGACTAGTATCACCATGGTACCTGGGACTGGGACTAGTATCACCATGGTACCTGGGACTGGGACTGGGACTAGTATCACCATGGTACCTGGGACTGGGACTGGGACTAGTATCACCATGGTACCTGGGACTGGGACTAGTATCACCATGGTACCTGGGACTGGGACTAGTATCACCATGGTGCCTGGTACTTGGGATTAGTATCACCATGGTACCTGGACCTGGGACTAGTATCACCATGGTACCTGGGACTGGGACTAGTATCACCATGGTACCTGGGACTGGGACTAGTATCACCATGGTGCCTGGGACTGGGACTAGTATCACCATGGTACCTGGGACTGGGACTAGTATCACCATGGTACCTGGTACCTGGGACTAGTATCACCATGGTACCTGGGACTGGGATTAGTATCACCATGGTACCTGGGACTGGGACTAGTATCACCATGGTACCTGGTACCTGGGACTAGTATCACCATGGTGCCTGGTACCTGGGACTAGTATCACCATGGTGCCTGGGACTGGGACTGGGACTAGTGTCACCATGGTACCTGGGACTGGGACTAGTATCACCATGGTGCCTGGGACTGGGACTAGTATCACCATGGTACCTGGGACTGGGACTAGTATCACCATGGTGCCTGGGACTGGGACTAGTATCACCATGGTAACAGGGACTGGGGCTAGTATCACCATGGTACCTGGGACTGGGACTAGTATCACCATGGTGCCTGGGACTGGGACTAGTATCACCATGGTGCCTGGGACTGGGACTAGTATCGCCATGGTACCTGGGACTGGGATTAGTATCACCATGGTGCCTGGGACTGGGACTAGTATCACCATGGTGCCTGGGACTGGGACTAGTATCGCCATGGTACCTTGGACTGGGACTGGGACTAGTATCACCATGGTACCTGGGACTGGGACTAGTATCACCATGGTGCCTGGTACCTGGGAATGGGACTAATATCACCATGGTACCTGGGACTGGGACTAGTATCACCATGGTACCTGGGACTGGGACTGGGACTAGTATCACCATGGTACCTGGGACTGGGACTGGGACTAGTATCACCATGGTACCTGGGACTGGGACTAGTATCACCATGGTACCTGGGACTGGGACGAGTATCACCATGGTACCTGGGACTGGGACTAGTATCACCATGGTGCCTGGGACTGGGACTAGTATCACCATGGTGCCTGGTGCCTGGGACTGGGACTAGTATCACCATGGTACATGGACCTGTAGCTGTAGCTCTGGGACTAGTATCACCATGGTGCCTGGTACCTGGGTCTGGGATTAGTATCACCATGGTACCTGGGACTGGGACTAGTATCACCATGGTACCTGGGACTGGGATTAGTATCACCATGGTACCTGGGACTGGGACTAGTATCACCATGGTACCTGGGACTGGGACTAGTATCACCATGGTACCTGGGACTGGGATTAGTATCACCATGGTACCTGGGACTGGGACTGGGATTAGTATCACCATGGTGCCTGGGACTGGGACTAGTATCACTATGGTGCCTGGGACTGGGATTAGTATCACCATGGTGCCTGGGACTGGGACTAGTATCACCTTGGTGCCTGGGACTGGGACTGGGACTAGTATCACCATGGTGCCTGGGACTGGGACTAGTATCACCATGGTACCTGGGACTGGGACTAGTATCGCCATGGTTCCTGGTACCTGGGACTAGTATCACCATGGTACCTGGGACTGGGACTAGTATCACCATGGTACGTGGGACTGGGACTAGTATCACCATGGTACCTGGGACTGGGATTTGTATCACCATGGTGCCTGGGACTGGGACTAGTACCACCATGGTACCTGGGACTGGGACTAGTATCACCATGGTACCTGGGACTGGGACTAGTATCACCATGGTGCCTGGGACTGGGACTAGTATCACCATGGTACCTGGGACTGGGATTAGTATCAACCTGGTACCTGGGACCTGGATTAGTATCACCATGGTACCTGGGACTGGGACTAGTATCACCATGGTGCCTGGTGCCTGGGACTGGGACTAGTATCCCCATGGTGCCTGGGACTGGGACTAGTATCACCATGGTACCTGGGACTGGGACTAGTATCACCATGGTGACTGGGACTGGGACTAGTATCACCATGGTACCTGGGACTGGGACTAGTATCACCATGGTACCTGGGACTGGGACTAGTATCACCATGGTACCTGGTACCTGGGACTAGTATCACCATGGTACCTGGGACAGGGATTAGCATCACCATGGTGCCTGGGACTGGGACTAGTATCACCATGGTACCTGGGACTGGGACTAGTATCACCACGGTACCTGGGACTGGGATTAGTATCACCATGGTGCCTGGTACCTGGGACTAGTATCACCATGGTATTTGGGACTGGGACTAGTATCACCATGGTACCTGGGACTGGGATTAGTATCACCATGGTGCCTGGTACCTGGGACTAGTATCACCATGGTACCTGGAACTGGGACTAGAATCAACATGGTACCTGGGACTGGGACTTGTATCACCATGGTGCCTGGGACTGGGACTAGTATCACCATGGTACCTGGGACTGGGACTAGTATCACCATGGTACCTGGGACTGGGACTAGTATCACCATGGTGCCTGGTACCTGGGACTAGTATCACCATGGTGCCTGGTACCTGGGACTAGTATCACCATGGTACCTGGTACCTGGGACTAGTATCACCATGGTACCTGGGACTGGGACTAGTATCATCATGGTACCTGGGACTGGGACTAGTATCACCATGGTACCTGGGACTGGGACTAGTATCACCATGGTGCCTGGTACCTGGGACTAGTATCACAATGGTGCCTGGTACCTGGGACTAGTATCACCATGGTACCTGGGACTGGGACTAGTATCACCATGGTGCCTGGTACATTTACATTACATTTAAGTCATTTAGCAGACGCTCTTATCCAGAGCGACTTACAAATTGGTGCATTCACCTTATGACATCCAGTGGAACAGCCACTTTACAATAGTGCATCAAGATCTTTTAAGGGGAGGGGGGGGGTCAGAAGGATTGCTTTATCCTATCCTAGGTATTCCTTAAAGAGGTGGGGTTTCAGGTGTCTCCGGAAGGTGGTGATTGACTCCGCTGTCCTGGCGTCGTGAGGGAGTTTGTTCCACCATTGGGGGGCCAGAGCAGCGAACAGTTTTGACTGGGCTGAGCGGGAACTGTACTTCCTCAGTGGTAGGGAGGCGAGCAGGCCAGAGGTGGATGAACGCAGTGCCCTTGTTTGGGTGTAGGGCCTGATCAGAGCCTGGAGGTACTGAGGTGCCTTTCCCCTCACAGCTCCGTAGGCAAGCACCATGGTCTTGTAGCGGATGCGAGCTTCAACTGGAAGCCAGTGGAGAGAGCGGAGGAGCGGGGTGACGTGAGAGAACTTGGGAAGGTTGAACACCAGACGGGCTGCGGCGTTCTGGATGAGTTGTAGGGGTTTAATGGCACAGGCAGGGAGCCCAGCCAACAGCGAGTTGCAGTAATCCAGACGGGAGATGACAAGTGCCTGGATTAGGACCTGCGCCGCTTCCTGTGTGAGGCAGGGTCGTACTCTGCGGATGTTGTAGAGCATGAACCTACAGGAACGGGCCACCGCCTTGATGTTAGTTGAGAACGACAGGGTGTTGTCCAGGATCACGCCAAGGTTCTTAGCGCTCTGGGAGGAGGACACAATGGAGTTGTCAACCGTGATGGCGAGATCATGGAACGGGCAGTCCTTCCCCGGGAGGAAGAGCAGCTCCGTCTTGCCGAGGTTCAGCTTGAGGTGGTGATCCGTCATCCACACTGATATGTCTGCCAGACATGCAGAGATGCGATTCGCCACCTGGTCATCAGAAGGGGGAAAGGAGAAGATTAATTGTGTGTCGTCTGCATAGCAATGATAAGAGAGACCATGTGAGGTTATGACAGAGCCAAGTGACTTGGTGTATAGCGAGAATAGGAGAGGGCCTAGAACAGAGCCCTGGGGGACACCAGTGGTGAGAGCGCGTGGTGAGGAGACAGATTCTCGCCACGCCACCTGGTAGGAGCGACCTGTCAGGTAGGACGCAATCCAAGCGTGGGCCGCGCCGGAGATGCCCAACTCGGAGAGGGTGGAGAGGAGGATCTGATGGTTCACAGTGTCGAAGGCAGCCGATAGGTCTAGAAGGATGAGAGCAGAGGAGAGAGAGTTAGCTTTAGCAGTGCGGAGCACCTCCGTGATACAGAGAAGAGCAGTCTCAGTTGAATGACTAGTCTTGAAACCTGACTGATTTGGATCAAGAAGGTCATTCTGAGAGAGATAGCAGGAGAGCTGGCCAAGGACGGCACGTTCAAGAGTTTTGGAGAGAAAAGAAAGAAGGGATACTGGTCTGTAGTTGTTGACATCGGAGGGATCGAGTGTAGGTTTTTTCAGAAGGGGTGCAACTCTCGCTCTCTTGAAGACGGAAGGGACGTAGCCAGCGGTCAGGGATGAGTTGATGAGCGAGGTGAGGTAAGGGAGAAGGTCTCCGGAAATGGTCTGGAGAAGAGAGGAGGGGATAGGGTCAAGCGGGCAGGTTGTTGGGCGGCCGGCCGTCACAAGACGCGAGATTTCATCTGGAGAGAGAGGGGAGAAAGAGGTCAGAGCACAGGGTAGGGCAGTGTGAGCAGAACCAGCAATGTCGTTTGACTTAGCAAACGAGGATCGGATGTCGTCGACCTTCTTTTCAAAATGGTTGACGAAGTCATCTGCAGAGAGGGAGGAGGGGGGCAGGGGGAGGAGGATTCAGGAGGGAGGAGAAGGTGGCAAAGAGCTTCCTAGGGTTAGAGGCAGATGCTTGGAATTTAGAGTGGTAGAAAGTGGCTTTAGCAGCAGAGACAGAAGAGGAAAATGTAGAGAGGAGGGAGTGAAAGGATGCCAGGTCCGCAGGGAGGCGAGTTTTCCTCCATTTCCGCTCGGCTGCCCGGAGCCCTGTTCTGTGAGCTCGCAATGAGTCGTCGAGCCACGGAGCGGGAGGGGAGGACCGAGCCGGCCTGGAGGATAGGGGACATAGAGAGTCAAAGGATGCAGAAAGGGAGGAGAGGAGGGTTGAGGAGGCAGAATCAGGAGATAGGTTGGAGAAGGTTTGAGCAGAGGGGAGAGATGATAGGATGGAAGAGGAGAGAGTAGCGGGGGAGAGAGAGCGAAGGTTGGGACGGCGCGATACCATCCGAGTAGGGGCAGTGTGGGAAGTGTTGGATGAGAGCGAGAGGGAAAAGGATACAAGGTAGTGGTCGGAGACTTGGAGGGGAGTTGCAATGTGGTTAGTGGAAGAACAGCATCTAGTAAAGATGAGGTCAAGCGTATTGCCTGCCTTGTGAGTAGGGGGGGAAGGTGAGAGGGTGAGGTCAAAAGAGGAGAGGAGTGGAAAGAAGGAGGCAGAGAGGAGTGAGTCAAAGGTAGACGTGGGGAGGTTAAAGTCGCCCAGAACTGTGAGAGGTGAGCAGTCCTCAGGAAAGGAGCTTATCAAGGCATCAAGCTCATTGATGAACTCTCCGAGGGAACCTGGAGGGCGATAAATGATAAGGATGTTAAGCTTGAAAGGGCTGGTAACTGTGACAGCATGGAATTCAAAGGAGGCGATAGACAGATGGGTAAGGGGAGAAAGAGAGAATGACCACTTGGGAGAGATGAGGATCCCGGTGCCACCACCCCGCTGACCAGCTGCTCTCGGGGTGTGCGAGAACACGTGGGCGGACGAAGAGAGAGCAGTAGGAGTAGCAGTGTTATCTGTGGTGATCCATGTTTCCGTCAGTGCCAAGAAGTCGAGGGACTGGAGGGAGGCATAGGCTGAGATGAACTCTGCCTTGTTGGCCGCAGATCGGCAGTTCCAGAGGCTACCGGAGACCTGGAACTCCACGTGGGTCGTGCGCGCTGGGACCACCAGATTAGGGTGGCCGCGGCCACGCGGTGTGAAGCGTTTGTATGGTCTGTGCAGAGAGGAGAGAACAGGGATAGACAGACACATAGTTGACAGGCTACAGGAGAGGCTACGCTAATGCAAAGGAGATTGGAATGACAAGTGGACTACACGTCTCGAATGTTCAGAAAGTTAAGCTTACGTAGCAAGAATCTTATTGACTAAAATGATTAAACTGATACAGTACTGCTGAAGTAGGCTAGTTGGCAGTGACTGCGTTGTTGACACTACACTAATCAAGTCGTTCCGTTGAGTGTAATAGTTTCTACAGTGCTGCTACAGTGCTGCTATTCGGTGGCTAGCTGGCTAGCTAGCAGTGTTGATTACGTTATGTTGCGTTAAAAGAACGACAATAGCTGGCTAGCTAACCTAGAAAATTGCTCTAGACTACACAATTATCTTTGATACAAAGACGGCTATGTAGCTAGCTATGTAGCTAGCTACGATCAAACAAATCAAACCGTTGTACTGTAATGAAATGAAAATGTGATACTACCTGTGGAGCAAGCGGAATGCGACCGGGTTGTTGAGTGCGGAAGTTCTATTCGGTAGACGTTGGCTAGCTGTTGGCTAGCTAGCAGTGTTTCCTACGTTAAGGACGACAAATAGCTGGCTAGCTAACCTCGGTAAATTAAGATAATCACTCTAAAACTACACACTCTGAACTACCCAATTATCTTGGATACGAAGACAGCAAAGACAACTATGTAGCTAGATAACACTACACTAATCAAGTCGTTCCGTTGAGTGTAATAGTTTCTACAGTGCTGCTATTCGGTAGACGGTGGACGTTTGCTAGCTTGCTAGCTGGCTAGCTGCTGGGCAGATAGCAGTGTAGACTGCGTTAGGACGACGAAATACGATAATTACGCAATTATCTTTGATACAAAGACGGCTATGTAGCTAGCTAAGAAGAAGTTGCTAAGATTAGACAAATCAAACCGTTGAAATGTAATGAAATGTAATGAAAAGTTATACTACTATTCGGTAGACGGTGGACGTTTGCTAGCTGGCTAGCTGGCTAGCTGCTGGGCAGATAGCAGTGTGGGCTACGATAGGACGACGAAATACGATAATTACGCAATTATCTTTGATACAAAGACGGCTATGTAGCTAGCTAAGAAGAAATTGCTAAGGTTAGACAAATCAAACCGTTGTACTATAATGAAATGTAATGAAATGTAATGAAAAGTTATACTACCTGCGGAGCGAATGCGAATGCGACCGCTCGCTCCAAACCGGATGTTACTCTGGGACCTGGGACTAGTATCACCATGGTACCTGGGACTGGGACTAGTATCACCATGGTACCTGGGACTGGGACTAGTATCACCATGGTACCTGGGACTGGGACTAGTATCACCATGGTACCTGGGACTGGGACTAGTATCACCATGGTGCCTGGTACCTGGGACTAGTATCACCATGGTACCTGGGACTGGGACTAGTATCACCATGGTACCTGGGACTGGGACTAGTATCACCATGGTACCTGGGACTGGGATTAGTATCACCATGGTGCCTGGGACTGGGATTAGTATCACCATGGTACCTGGGACTGGGACTAGTATCACCATGGTACCTGGTACCTGGGACTAGTATCACCATGGTGCCTGGGACTGGGACTAGTATCACCATGGTACCTGGGACTGGGACTGGGACTAGTATCACCATGGTGCCTGGGCCTGGGACTAGTATCACCATGGTGCCTGGTACCTGGGACTAGTATCACCATGGTACCTGGGACTGGGACTAGTATCACCATGGTGCCTGGGACTGGGACTAGTATCACCATGGTACCTGGGACTGGGACTAGTATCACCATGGTGCCTGGTACCTGGGACTAGTATCACCATGGTACCTGGGACTGGGATTAGTATCACCATGGTACCTGGGACTGGGACTGGGACTAGTATCACCATGGTGCCTGGTACCTGGGACTAGTATCACCATGGTACCTGGGACTGGGATTAGTATCACCATGGTACCTGGGACTGGGACTAGTATCCCCATCTTGCCTGGGACTGGGACTAGTATCACCATGGTGCCTGGGACTGGGACTGGGACTAGTATCACCATGGTACCTGGGACTGAGACTAGTATCACCATGGTGCCTGGGACTGGGATTAGTATCACCATGGTGCCTGGGACTGGGACTAGTATCACCATGGTACCTGGGACTGGGACTAGTATCACCATGGTGCCTGGTGCCTGGGACTGGGACTAGTATCACCATGGTGCCTGGGACTGGGACTAGTATCACCATGGTGCCTGGGACTGGGACTAGTATCACCATGGTACCTGGTACCTGGGACTAGTATCACCATGGTGCCTGGGACTGGGACTAGTATCACCATGGTGCCTGGGACTGGGACTAGTATCACCATGGTACCTGGGACTGGGACTAGTATCACCATGGTACCTGGGACTGGGACTAGTATCACCATGGTGCCTGGTACCTGGGACTAGTATCACCATGGTACCTGGGACTGGGACTTGTATCACCATGGTGCCTGGGACTGGGATTAGTATCACCATGGTACCTGGGACTGGGACTAGTATCACCATGGTGCCTGGGACTGGGACTTGTATCACCATGGTGCCTGGGACTGGGATTAGTATCACCATGGTACCTGGGACTGGGAGTAGTATCACCATGGTGCCTGGTACCTGGGACTAGTATCACCATGGTGCCTGGTACCTGGGACTAGTATCACCATGGTACCTGGTACCTGGGACTAGTATCACCATGGTACCTGGGACTGGGACTAGTATCACCATGGTACCTGGGACTGGGACTGGGACTAGTATCACCATGGTACCTGGTACCTGGGACTAGTATCACCATGGTGCCTGGGACTGGGACTAGTATCACCATGGTTCCTGGGACTGGGACTAGTATCACCATGGTGCCTGGTACCTGGGACTAGTATCACCATGGTACCTGGGACTGGGATTAGTATCACCATGGTACCTGGGACTGGGACTGGGACTAGTATCACCATGGTGCCTGGTACCTGGGACTAGTATCACCATGGTACCTGGGACTGGGATTAGTATCACCATGGTGCCTGGGACTGGGACTAGTATCACCATGGTGCCTGGTACCTGGGACTAGTATCACCATGGTACATGGGACTGGGACTAGTATAATCTGGTACCTGGGACTGGGACTAGTATCACCATGGTGCCTGGGACTGGGACTGGGACTAGTATCACCATGGTGCCTGGGACTGGGGCTAGTATCACCATGGTACCTGGGACTGGGACTAGTATCACCATGGTGCCTGGGACTGGGATTAGTATCACCATGGTACCTGGGACTGGGACTAGTATCACCATGGTGCCTGGGACTGGGACTAGTATCACCATGGTACCTGGGACTGGGACTAGTATCACCATGGTACCTGGGACTGGGACTAGTATCACCATGGTGCCTGGTGCCTGGGACTGGGACTAGTATCACCATGGTACCTGGGACTAGTATCACCATGGTGCCTGGGACTGGGACTAGTATCACCATGGTACCTGGGACTGGGACTAGTATCACCATGGTGCCTGGTACCTGGGACTAGTATCACCATGGTGCCTGGGACTGGGACTAGTATCACCATGGTGCCTGGGACTGGGACTAGTATCACCATGGTGCCTGGGACTGGGACTAGTATCACCATGGTAACAGGGACTGGGACTAGTATCACCATGGTACCTGGGACTGGGACTAGTGTCACCATGGTACCTGGGACTGGGACTAGTATCACCATGGTGCCTGGTACCTGGGACTAGTATCACCATGGTACCTGGGACTGGGACTAGTATCACCATGGTGCCTGGGACTGGGACTAGTATCACCATGGTACCTGGGACTGGGACTAGTATCACCATGGTGCCTGGTACCTGGGACTAGTATCACCATGGTACCTGGGACTGGGATTAGTATCACCATGGTGCCTGGTACCTGGGACTAGTATCACCATGGTACCTGGGACTGGGACTAGTATCACCATGGTACCTGGGACTGGGACTTGTATCACCATTGTGCCTGGGACTGGGACTAGTATCACCATGGTACCTGGGACTGGGACTAGTATCACCATGGTGCCTGGTACCTGGGACTAGTATCACCATGGTGCCTGCTACCTGGGACTAGTATCACCATGGTACCTGGGACTGGGACTAGTATCACCATGGTACCTGGGACTGGGACTAGTATCACCATGGTACCTGGGACTGGGACTGGGACTAGTATCACCATGGTACCTGGGACTGGGACTAGTATCACCATGGTACCTGGGACTGGGACTAGTATCACCATGGTACCTGGGACTGGGACTACTATCACCATGGTGCCTGGGACTGGGACTAGTATCACCATGGTGCCTGGTACTGGGACTAGTATCACCATGGTAACAGGGACTGGGATTAGTATCACCATGGTGCCTGTGACTGGGATTAGTATCACCATGGTACCTGGGACTGGGACTAGTATCACCATGGTACCTGGGACTGGGACTAGTATCACCATGGTGCCTGGTACCTGGGACTAGTATCACCATGGTACCTTGGACTGGGACTAGTATCACCATGGTAACTGGGACTGGGACTAGTATCACCATGGTACCTGGGACTGGGACTAGTATCACCATGGTACCTGGGACTGGGATTAGTATCACCATGGTGCCTGGGACTGGGATTAGTATCACCATGGTACCTGGGACTGGGACTAGTATCACCATGGTACCTGGGACTGGGACTAGTATCACCATGGTGCCTGGTACCTGGGACTAGTATCGCCATGGTACCTGGGACTGGGACTAGTATCACCATGGTGCCTGGTACCTGGGACTAGTATCACCATGGTACCTGGGACTGGGACTAGTATCACCATGGTAACTGGGACTGGGACTAGTATCACCATGGTACCTGGGACTGGGACTAGTATCACCATGGTACCTGGGACTGGGATTAGTATCACCATGGTGCCTGGGACTGGGATTAGTATCACCATGGTACCTGGGACTGGGACTAGTATCACCATGGTACCTGGGACTGGGACTAGTATCACCATGGTTCCTGGTACCTGGGACTAGTATCGCCATGGTACCTGGGACTGGGACTAGTATCACCATGGTGCCTGGGACTGGGATTAGTATCACCATGTTACCTGGGACTAGTATCACCATGGTACCTGGGACTAGTATCACCATGGTGCCTGGTACCTGGGACTAGTATCACCATGGTACCTGGGACTGGGACTAGTATCACCATGGTACCTGGGACTGGGACTAGTATCACCATGGTGACTTGGACTGGGACTAGTATCACCATGGTGCCTGGTACCTGGGACTAGTATCACCATGGTGCCTGGTACCTGGGACTAGTATCGCCATGGTACCTGGGACTGGGACTAGTATCACCATGGTGACTGGGACTGGGACTAGTATCACCATGGTGCCTGGTACCTGGGACTAGTATCACCATGGTACCTGGGACTGGGACTAGTACCACCATGGTGCCTGGGACTGGGACTAGTATCACCATGGTGCCTGGTACCTGGGACTTGTATCACCATGGTGCCTGGTACCTGGGACTAGTATCACCATGGTACCTGGGACTGGGACTAGTATCACCATGGTACCTGGGACTGGGACTAGTATCACCATGGTACCTGGGACTGGGACTAGTATCACCATGGTACCTGGGACTGGGACTAGTATCACCAATGGTACCTGGGACTGGGACTAGTATCACCATGGTGCCTGGGACTGGGATTAGTATCACCATGGTACCTGGGACTAGTATCACCATGGTACCTGGGACTAGTATCACCATGGTGCCTGGTACCTGGGACTAGTATCACCATGGTACGTGGGACTGGGACTAGTATCGCCATGGTGCCTGGTACCTGGGACTAGTATCGCCATGGTACCTGGGACTGGGACTAGTATCGCCATGGTGCCTGGTACCTGGGACTAGTATCGCCATGGTACCTGGGACTGGGACTAGTATCGCCATGGTGCCTGGGACTGGGACTAGTATCACCATGGTGCCTGGTACCTGGGACTAGTATCACCATGGTACCTGGGACTGGGACTAGTATCACCATGGTGACTGGGACTGGGACTAGTATCACCATGGTGCCTGGTACCTGGGATTAGTATCACCATGGTACCTGGGACTGGGACTGGGACTAGTATCACCATGGTACCTGGGACTGGGACTAGTATCACCATGGTGCCTGGTACCTGGGACTTGTATCACCATGGTGCCTGGTACCTGGGACTAGTATCACCATGGTACCTGGTACTGGGACTAGTATCACCATGGTAACAGGGACTGGGACTAGTTTCACCATGGTGCCTGGTACCTGGGACTAGTATCACCATGGTACCTGGGACTGGGACTAGTATCACCATGGTACCTGGGACTGGGATTAGTATCACCATGGTACCTGGGACTGGGACTAGTATCACCATGGTACCTGGGACTGGGACTAGTATCACCATGGTGCCTGGTACCTGGGACTAGTATCACCATGGTACCTGGGACTGGGACTAGTATCACTATGGTTCCTGGGACTGGGATTAGTATCACCATGGTGCCTGGGACTGGGAATAGTATCACCATGGTACCTGGGACTGGGAATAGTATCACCATGGTACCTGGGACTGGGACTAGTATCACCATGGTACCTGGGACTGGGATTAGTATCACCATGGTACCCGGGACTGGGACTGGGACTAGTATCACCATGGTGCCTGGTACATGGGACTAGTATCACCATGGTGCCTGGGACTGGGACTAGTATCACCATGGTGCCTGGGACTGGGACTAGTATCACCATGGTGCCTGGGACTGGGACTAGTATCACCATGGTAACAGGGACTGGGACTAGTATCACCATGGTACCTGGGACTGGGACTAGTGTCACCATGGTACCTGGGACTGGGACTAGTATCACCATGGTGCCTGGTACCTGGGACTAGTATCACCATGGTACCTGGGACTGGGACTAGTATCACCATGGTACCTGGGACTGGGACTAGTATCACCATGGTGCCTGGTACCTGGGACTAGTATCACCATGGTACCTGGGACTGGGATTAGTATCACCATGGTGCCTGGTACCTGGGACTAGTATCACCATGGTACCTGGGACTGGGACTAGTATCACCATGGTGCCTGGTGCCTGGGACTGGGACTAGTATCACCATGGTACCTGGGACTGGGACTAGTATCACCATGGTACCTGGGACTGGGACTAGTATCACCATGGTGCCTGGTACCTGGGACTAGTATCACCATGGTGCCTGCTACCTGGGACTAGTATCACCATGGTACCTGGGACTGGGACTAGTATCACCATGGTACCTGGGACTGGGTCTAGTATCACCATGGTACCTGGGACTGGGACTGGGACTAGTATCACCATGGTGCCTGGAACTGGGACTAGTATCACCATGGTACCTGGGACTGGGACTAGTATCACCATGGTGCCTGGGACTGGGACTAGTATCACCATGGTGCCTGGGACTGGGATTAGTATCACCATGGTACCTGGGACTAGTATCACCATGGTACCTGGGACTAGTATCACCATGGTGCCTGGTACCTGGGACTAGTATCACCATGGTACCTGGGACTGGGACTAGTATCACCATGGTGCCTGGTACCTGGGACTAGTATCGCCATGGTACCTGGGACTGGGACTAGTATCGCCATGGTGCCTGGGACTGGGACTAGTATCACCATGGTGCCTGGTACCTGGGACTAGTATCACCATGGTACCTGGGACTGGGACTAGTATCACCATGGTGACTGGGACTGGGACTAGTATCACCATGGTGCCTGGTACCTGGGACTAGTATCACCATGGTGCCTGGTACCTGGGACTAGTATCGCCATGGTACCTGGGACTGGGACTAGTATCACCATGGTGACTGGGAATGGGACTAGTATCACCATGGTGCCTGGTACCTGGGACTAGTATCACCATGGTACCTGGGACTGGGACTAGTATCACCATGGTACCTGGGACTGGGACTGGCACTAGTATCACCATGGTGCCTGGTACTCGGGACTTGTATCACCATGGTGCCTGGTACCTGGGACTAGTATCACCATGGTACCTGGGACTGGGACTAGTATCACCATGGTACCTGGGACTGGGATTAGTATCACCATGGTACCTGGGACTGGGACTAGTATCACCATGGTACCTGGGACTGGGACTAGTATCACCATGGTACCTGGGACTGCGACTAGTATCACCATGGTACCTGGGACTGGGACTAGTATCACCATGGTGCCTGGTACCTGGGACTAGTATCGCCATGGTACCTGGGACTGGGACTAGTATCACCATGGTGCCTGGGACTGGGATTACTATCACCATGGTACCTGGGACTAGTATCACCATGGTACCTGGGACTAGTATCACCATGGTGCCTGGTACCTGGGACTAGTATCACCATGGTACCTGGGACTGGGACTAGTATCACCATGGTGCCTGGTACCTGGGACTAGTATCGCCATGGTACCTGGGACTGGGACTAGTATCGCCATGGTGCCTGGGACTGGGACTAGTATCACCATGGTGCCTGGTACCTGGGACTAGTATCACCATTGTACCTGGGACTGGGACTAGTATCACCATGGTGCCTGGTACCTGGGACTTGTATCACCATGGTGCCTGGTACCTGGGACTAGTATCACCATGGTGCCTGGGACTGGGACTAGTATCACCATGGTACCTGGGACTGGGATTAGTATCACCATGGTACCTGGGACTGGGACTAGTATCACCATGGTACCTGGGACTGGGATCAGTATCACCATGGTACCTGGGACTGGGACTAGTATCACCATGGTACCTGGGACTGGGACTAGTATCACCATGGTGCCTGGTACCTGGGACTAGTATCACCATGGTACCTGGGACTGGGACTAGTATCACCATGGTACCTGGGACTGGGACTAGTATCACCATGGTACCTGGTACCTGGGACTAGTATCACCATGGTGCCTGGGACTGGGAATAGTATCACCATGGTACCTGGGACTGGGACTAGTATCACCATGGTGACTGGTGCCTGGGACTGGGACTAGTATCACCATGGTACCCGGGACTGGGACTGGGACTAGTATCACCATGGTGCCTGGTACCTGGGACTAGTATCACCATGGTACCTGGGACTGGGACTAGTATCACCATTGTACCTGGGACTGGGACTAGTATCACCATGGTGCCTGGTACCTGGGACTAGTATCACCATGTTACCTGGGACTGGGACTAGTATCACCATGGTACCTGGGACTGGGACTAGTATCACCATGGTACCTGGTACCTGGGACTAGTATCACCATGGAACCTGGGACTGGGAATAGTATCACCATGGTACCTGGGACTGGGACTAGTATCACCATGGTGCCTGGTGCCTGGGACTGGGACTAGTATCACCATGGTACCTGGGACTGGGACTAGTATCACCATGGTGACTGGTGCCTGGGACTGGGACTAGTATCACCATGGTACCCGGGACTGGGACTGGGACTAGTATCACCATGGTGCCTGGTACCTGGGACTAGTATCACCATGGTACCTGGGACTGGGACTAGTATCACCATTGTACCTGGGACTGGGACTAGTATCACCATGGTGCCTGGTACCTGGGACTAGTATCACCATGTTACCTGGGACTGGGACTAGTATCACCATGGTACCTGGGACTGGGACTAGTATCACCATGGTACCTGGTACCTGGGACTAGTATCACCATGGAACCTGGGACTGGGAATAGTATCACCATGGTACCTGGGACTGGGACTAGTATCACCATGGTGCCTGGTGCCTGGGACTGGGACTAGTATCACCATGGTACCCGGGACTGGGACTGGGACTAGTATCACCATGGTGCCTGGTACCAGGGACTAGTATCACCATGGTACCTGGGACTGGGACTAGTATCACCATGGTGCCTGGTACCTGGGACTAGTATCACCATGGTACCTGGGACTGGGACTAGTATCACCATGGTACCTGGGACTGGGACTAGTATCACCATGGTACCTGGGACTGGGACTAGTATCACCATGGTACCTGGGACTGGGACTAGTATCACCATGGTACCTGGGACTGGGATTTGTATCACCATGGTGCCTGGGACTGGGACTAGTATCACCATGGTACCTGGGACTGGGACTAGTATCACCATGGTACCTGGGACTGGGACTAGTATCACCATGGTACCTGGTACCTGGGACTAGTATCACCATGGTGCCTGGGACTGGGACTAGTATCACCATGGTGACTGGGACTGGGACTAGTATCACCATGGTACCTGGGACTGGGATTAGTATCACCATGGTGCCTGGGACTGGGACTAGTATCACCATGGTGCCTGGTACCTGGGACTAGTATCACCATGGTACCTGGGACTGGGACTAGTATCACCATGGTGCCTGGTACCTGGGACTAGTATCGCCATGGTACCTGGGACTGGGACTAGTATCACCATGGTGCCTGGGACTGGGATTAGTATCACCATGGTACATGGGACTAGTATCACCATGGTACCTGGGACTAGTATCACCATGGTGCCTGGGACTGGGACTAGTATCACCATGGTGACTGGGACTGGGACTAGTATCACCATGGTACCTGGGACTGGGATTAGTATCACCATGGTGCCTGGGACTGGGATTAGTATCACCATGGTGCCTGGGACTGGGACTAGTATCACCATGGTGCCTGGTACCTGGGACTAGTATCACCATGGTACCTGGGACTGGGACTAGTATCACCATGGTGCCTGGTACCTGGGACTAGTATCGCCATGGTACCTGGGACTGGGACTAGTATCGCCATGGTGCCTGGGACTGGGACTAGTATCACCATGGTGCCTGGTACCTGGGACTAGTATCACCATGGTACCTGGGACTGGGACTAGTATCACCATGGTGACTGGGACTGGGACTAGTATCACCATGGTGCCTGGCACCTGGGACTAGTATCACCATGGTGCCTGGTACCTGGGAATAGTATCGCCATGGTACCTGGGACTGGGACTAGTATCACCATGGTGACTGGGAATGGGACTAGTATCAACATGGTGCCTGGTACCTGGGACTAGTATCACCATGGTACCTGGGACTGGGACTAGTATCACCATGGTACCTGGGACTGGGACTGGGACTAGTATCACCATGGTGCCTGGTTCTCGGGACTTGTATCACCATGGTGCCTGGTACCTGGGACTAGTATCAACATGGTACCTGGGACTGGGACTAGTATCACCATGGTACCTGGGACTGGGATTAGTATCACCATGGTACCTGGGACTGGGACTAGTATCACCATGGTACCTGGGACTGGGACTAGTATCACCATGGTACCTGGGACTGGGACTAGTATCACCATGGTACCTGGGACTGGGACTAGTATCACCATGGTGCCTGGTACCTGGGACTAGTATCGCCATGGTACCTGGGACTGGGACTAGTATCACCATGGTGCCTGGGACTGGGATTAGTATCACCATGGTACCTGGGACTAGTATCACCATGGTACCTGGGACTAGTATCACCATGGTGCCTGGTACCTGGGACTAGTATCACCATGGTACCTGGGACTGGGACTAGTATCACCATGGTGCCTGGTACCTGGGACTAGTATCGCCATGGTACCTGGGACTGGGACTAGTATCGCCATGGTGCCTGGGACTGGGACTAGTATCACCATGGTGCCTGGTACCTGGGACTAGTATCACCATTGTACCTGGGACTGGGACTAGTATCACCATGGTGACTGGGACTGGGACTAGTATCACCATGGTGCCTGGTACCTGGGATTAGTATCACCATGGTACCTGGGACTGGGACTGGGACTAGTATTACCATGGTGACTGGTACCTGGGACTTGTATCACCATGGTGCCTGGTACCTGGGACTAGTATCACCATGGTGCCTGGGACTGGGACTAGTATCACCATGGTACCTGGGACTGGGATTAGTATCACCATGGTACCTGGGACTGGGACTAGTATCACCATGGTACCTGGGACTGGGATTAGTATCACCATGGTACCTGGGACTGGGACTAGTATCACCATAGTACCTGGGACTGGGACTAGTATCACCATGGTGCCTGGTACCTGGGACTAGTATCACCATGGTACCTGGGACTGGGACTAGTATCACCATGGTACCTGGGACTGGGACTAGTATCACCATGGTACCTGGTACCTGGGACTAGTATCACCATGGTGCCTGGGACTGGGAATAGTATCACCATGTTACCTGGGACTGGGACTAGTATCACCATGGTGCCTGGTGCCTGGGACTGGGACTAGTATCACCATGGTACCCGGGACTGGGACTGGGACTAGTATCACCATGGTGCCTGGTACCTGGGACTAGTATCACCATGGTACCTGGGACTGGGATTAGTATCACCATGGTGCCTGGGACTGGGACTAGTATCACCATGGTACCTGGGACTGGGACTAGTATCAACATGGTGCCTGGGAATGGGACTAGTATCACCATGGTACCTGGTACCTGGGACTAGTATCACCCTGGTACCTGGGAATGGGACTAGTATCACCATGGTACCTGGTACCTGGGACTAGTATCACCATGGTACCTGGGACTGGGATTAGTATCACCATGGTGCCTGGGACTGGGACTAGTATCACCATGGTGCCTGGGACTGGGATTAGTATCACCATGGTGCCTGGGACTGGGACTAGTATCACCATGGTGCCTGGGACTGGGACTAGTATCACCATGGTACCTGGGACTGGGACTAGTATCACCATGGTGCCTGGGACTGGGACTAGTATAACCATGGTACCTGGGACTGGGACTAGTATCACTGTTATACCTGGACCTGTAGCTCTGGGACTAGTATCACTGTTATACCTGGACCTGTAGCTCTGGGACTAGTGTCACTGTTATACCTGGACCTGTAGCTCTGGGACTAGTGTCACTGTTATACCTGGACCTGTAGCTCTGGGACTAGTGTCACTGTTATACCTGGACCTGTAGCTCTGGGACTAGTGTCACTGTTATACCTGGACCTGTAGCTCTGGGACTAGTATAACTGTTATACCTGGACCTGTAGCTCTGGGGCTAGTGTCACTGTTATACCTGGACCTGTAGCTCTGGGACTAGTGTCACTGTTATACCTGGACCTGTAGCTCTGGGACTAGTGTCACTGTTATACCTGGACCTGTAGCTCTGGGACTGGTGTCACTGTTATACCTGGACCTGTAGCTCTGGGACTAGTATCACTGTTATACCTGGACCTGTAGCTCTGGGACTAGTGTCACTGTTATACCTGGACCTGTAGCTCTGGGACTAGTGTCACTGTTATACCTGGACCTGTAGGTCTGGGACTAGTGTCACTGTTATACCTGGACCTGTAGCTCTGGGACTAGTGTCACTGTTATACCTGGACCTGTAGCTCTGGGACTAGTGTCACTGTTATACCTGGACCTGTAGATCTGGGACTAGTGTCACTGTTATACCTGGACCTGTAGCTCTGGGACTAGTGTCACTGTTATACCTGGACCTGTAGCTCTGGGACTAGTATCACCATGGTGCCTGGTACCTGTAGGTCTGGGACTAGTGTCAATGTTATACCTGGACCTGTAGCTCTGGGACTAGTATCACTGTTATACCTGGACCTGTAGCTCTGGGACTAGTGTCACTGTTATACCTGGACCTGTAGCTCTGGGACTAGTGTCACTGTTATACCTGGACCTGTAGCTCTGGGACTAGTGTCACTGTTATACCTGGACCTGTAGCTCTGGGACTAGTGTCACTGATATACCTGGACATGTAGCTCTGGGACTAGTGTCACTGTTATACCTGGACCTGTAGCTCTGGGACTAGTATCACTGTTATACCTGGACCTGTAGCTCTGGGACTAGTGTCACTGTTATACCTGGACCTGTAGCTCTGGGACTAGTGTCACTGTTATACCTGGACCTGTAGCTCTGGGACTAGTGTCACTGTTATACCTGGACCTGTAGCTCTGGGACTAGTATCACTGTTATACCTGGACCTGTAGCTCTGGGACTAGTGTCACTGTTATACCTGGACCTGTAGCTCTGGGACTAGTGTCACTGTTATACCTGGACCTGTAGGTCTGGGACTAGTGTCACTGTTATACCTGGACCTGTAGATCTGGGACTAGTGTCACTGTTATACCTGGACCTGTAGCTCTGGGACTAGTGTCACTGTTATACCTGGACCTGTAGCTCTGGGACTAGTATCACCATGGTGCCTGGTACCTGTAGGTCTGGGACTAGTGTCACTGTTATACCTGGACCTGTAGCTCTGGGACTAGTATCACTGTTATACCTGGACCTGTAGCTCTGGGACTAGTGTCACTGTTATACCTGGACCTGTAGCTCTGGGACTAGTGTCACTGTTATACCTGGACCTGTAGCTCTGGGACTAGTGTCACTGTTATACCTGGACCTGTAGCTCTGGGACTAGTGTCACTGATATACCTGGACATGTAGCTCTGGGACTAGTGTCACTGTTATACCTGGACCTGTAGCTCTGGGACTAGTATCACTGTTATACCTGGACCTGTAGCTCTGGGACTAGTGTCACTGTTATACCTGGACCTGTAGCTCTGGGACTAGTGTCACTGTTATACCTGGACCTGTAGCTCTGGGACTAGTGTCACTGTTATACCTGGACCTGTAGCTCTGGGACTAGTATCACTGTTATACCTGGACCTGTAGCTCTGGGACTAGTGTCACTGTTATACCTGGACCTGTAGCTCTGGGACTAGTGTCACCATGGTGCCTGGTACCTGTAGGTCTGGGACTAGTATCACTGTTATACCTGGACCTGTAGCTCTGGGACTAGTGTCACTGTTATACCTGGACATGTAGCTCTGGGGCTAGTATCACTGTAATACCTGGACCTGTAGCTCTGGGACTAGTGTCACTGTTATACCTGGACCTGTAGCTCTGGGACTAGTGTCACTGTCATACCTGGACCTGTAGCTCTGGGACTAGTATAACTGTTATACCTGGACCTGTAGCTCTGGGACTAGTGTCACTGTTATACCTGGACCTGTAGCTCTGGGACTAGTGTCACTGTTATACCTGGACCTGTAGCTCTGGGACTAGTGTCACTGCAATACCTGGACCTGTAGCTCTGGGACTAGTATCACTGTTATACCTGGACCTGTAGCTCTGGGACTAGTGTCACCATGGTGCCTGGTACCTGTAGGTCTGGGACTAATGTCACTGTTATACCTGGACCTGTAGCTCTGGGACTAGTGTCACTGTTATACCTGGACCTGTAGCTCTGGGACTAGTGTCACTGTTATACCTGGACCTGTAGCTCTGGGACTGTTAAAACTGTTATACCTGGACCTGTAGCTCTGGGACTAGTGTCACTGTTATACCTGGACCTGTAGCTCTGGGACTAGTATCACTGTAATACCTGGACCTGTAGCTCTGGGACTAGTGTCACTGTTATACCTGGACCTGTAGCTCTGGGGCTAGTGTCACTGTTATACCTGGACCTGTAGCTCGGGGACTAGTGTCACTGTTATACCTGGACCTGTAGCTCTGGGACTAGTATCACTGTTATACCTGGACCTGTAGCTCTGGGACTAGTGTCACTGTTATACCTGGACCTGTAGCTCTGGGACTAGTGTCACTGTTATACCTGGACCTGTAGCTCTGGGACTAGTATCACCATGGTGCCTGGACCTGTAGCTCTGGGACTAGTATCACTGTTATACCTGGACCTGTAGCTCTGGGACTAGTGTCACTGTTATACCTGGACCTGTAGCTCTGGGACTAGTGTCACTGTTATACCTGGACCTGTAGCTCTGGGACTAGTGTCACTGTTATACCTGGACTTGTAGCTCTGGGACTAGTGTCACTGTTATACCTGGACCTGTAGCTCTGGGACTAGTGTCACTGTTATACCTGGACCTGTAGCTCCGGGACTAGTGTCACTGTTATACCTGGACATGTAGCTCTGGGGCTAGTATCACTGTAATACCTGGACCTGTAGCTCTGGGACTAGTGTCACTGTTATACCTGGACCTGTAGCTCTGGGACTAGTGTCACTGTTATACCTGGACCTGTAGCTCCGGGACTAGTGTCACTGTTATACCTGGACCTGTAGCTCTGGGGCTAGTATAACTGTTATACCTGGACCTGTAGCTCTGGGACTAGTATCACTGTTATACCTGGACCTGTAGCTCTGGGACTAGTGTCACTGTTATACCTGGACCTGTAGCTCTGGGACTAGTGTCACCATGGTGCCTGGACCTGTAGCTCTGGGACTAGTATCACTGTAATACCTGGACCTGTAGCTCTGGGACTAGTATCACTGTTATACCTGGACCTGTAGCTCTGGGACTATTATCACTGTTATACCTGGACCTGTAGCTCTGGGGCTAGTGTCACTGTTATACCTGGACCTGTAGCTCTGGGACTAGTATCACTGTTATACCTGGACCTGTAGCTCTGGGGCCAATATACCTGTTATACCTGGACCTGTAGCTCTGGGACTAGTATCACTGTTATACCTGGACCTGTAGCTCTGGGACTAGTGTCACTGTTATACCTGGACCTGTAGCTCTGGGACTAGTGTCACTGTTATACCTGGACCTGTAGCTCTGGGACTAGTATCACTGTTATACCTGGACCTGTAGCTCTGGGACTAGTGTCACTGTTATACCTGGACCTGTAGCTCTGGGACTAGTGTCACTGTTATACCTGGACCTGTAGCTCTTGGACTAGTATCACTGTTATACCTGGACCTGTAGCTCTGGGACTAGTATAACTGTTATACCTGGACCTGTAGCTCTGGGACTAGTGTCACTGTTATACCTGGACCTGTAGGTCTGGGACTATTGTCACTGTTATACCTGGACCTGTAGCTCTGGGACTAGTGTCACTGTTATACCTGGACCTGTAGCTCTGGGACTAGTGTCACTGTTATACCTGGACCTGTAGATCTGGGACTAGTATCACTGTTATACCTGGACCTGTAGCTCTGGGACTAGTGTCACTGTTATACCTGGACCTTTAGCTCTGGGACTAGTGTCACTGTTATACCTGGACCTGTAGCTCTGGGACTAGTGTCACTGTTATACCTGGACCTGTAGCTCTGGGACTAGTGTCACTGTTATACCTGGACCTGTAGCTCTGGGACTAGTGTCACTGTTATACCTGGACCTGTAGCTCTGGGACTATTGTACTGCAGTCAGATTTGAATGGCAGAATATATTCAATCCATCGTTTAGTCCTGTTTGTACCATTCAAACTGATCATTGAGTGTTTTTTCCTTTCACTTGGTGCAGCCTTCGTTGTTTTTACATTGACAGTCATTTGGCAAACGCTCATATCCAGAGCGGCTGTTGAAGGAGGACCAAGGTGCAGCGTGGTGAGCGTACATTTACAGTCATTTGGCAAACGCTCATATCCAGAGCGGCTGTTGAAGGAGGACCAAGGTGCAGCGTGGTGAGCGTACATTTACAGTCATTTGGCAAACGCTCATATCCAGAGCGGCTGTTGAAGGAGGACCAAGGTGCAGCGTGGTGAGCGTACATTGACAGTCATTTGGCAAACGCTCATATCCAGAGCGGCTGTTGAAGGAGGACCAAGGTGCAGCGTGGTGAGCGTACATTTACAGTCATTTGGCAAACGCTCATATCCAGAGCGACTGTTGAAGGAGGACCAAGGTGCAGCGTGGTGAGCGTACATTTTCTTTTATTTAATACAAATGACGCCGAACAAAACAATAAACACTACAGATGTGGTTCTCTGATTGAGAACCACATCCGGCCAAACACAAAGAAACAGAAAACATAGAAATGAAGAAACTAGAATGCCCACCCTTGTCACACCCTGGCCTAACCAACATAGAGAATAAAAGCCTCTCTATGGCCGGGGCGGGACACTTGTACTGGTCCCCCATGGGGATTGAACCCACAACACTGGCATTGCAAGTGCCATATTCTACCCACGATGCATTTCTGTCACACACACATTATCCACAATGTAAATAAGTTGTGATTACTTGTTTATTTAATGTTTAGTCCATTTAATTTAGGATTGTAGATATCTACTCCTTCACATCCATTATTAATATCTACATAATTACTCTAAATATCTATCAAATCAAAGTGTGATTGATAATATTGTAAAAGACTATTGCTTAATGTGTACAGTTTGAGGAAATTCTTTGTGTTTTTTTTCAGAGTTGAAAAACATGCCCCCCTCTCACACACATTAGACCCAATGTAAATACATTGTTATTTTATGTATGCTACATTTTATTTTAGGATTGTGCGCATTAAAGTTCATTCACAGTTAAAGCAACAGTTTGGTTTATTGGATATTTCTCTGATTAAAATGAAGCAGTCGGCAGACCTGCAACCCCCTGGGAGTGTGTGCAGGTCATCTGGAGCTGAAACAGGGCCCCAACAGCCCTCACGTATGTACAGGGTTCCCAGGAGTGGCAGGCAAATATGTTTATTCTCTTGCAAAATGATGTTTTATGTACCAAGGCCATTCCCTGCCTACCCATCACATTGTTCAGTCCAGACTGAAGTTTGTTCCACAACTCATCCAAGACGGCGTAGCAGTGTAGACGTCTTTGTCCTGTCGTGTCCCGTGTCCCTTGTATATATCTTTTTACATCTTTTTCTTCGCATATCTTTTAAAAAGACTTTCTTAAACCTCAACTTCTAAATACTCTCCTGCAACCCGCCTCACCCAATGTGGCGTGGATCTGCTTTTTTCTAAAGTATTTCTATTTACTTCTGATCTGGAATCCATCTACTGAAGATAGCCAGCTAACTGCTTACCAGCTATCAGTTAGCAAACCATTGCTAGCGGTCATCAGCTAACCTTTAGCTCGGAAAGCTCTCGCTAGTTCGAACAACGTGGCTAAAACCAGAGCATAACGGACCTATTTCTCTCCATATCCCCGGATTCCTACCGCAAACTCTGAACATTTTCATCTGGATCTTCGCAACTAGCTAACCACAATCCCGGGTGACCACTCCTGGCTAGCGTTTCCATCCCGGAGCAGGCACCGGAGCAGGCACCAATTAGCCTGAAGCTAATTGGCTAGGGCTCCTGTGCTACCACTGAAGCCCACTCCTGGGCTACAAGACCCAGACCCATTTACTGCCGGTACGGAGCACGGAACCCCGCCTATCCTCTACGACTGGAATACCGACATGATCTGCCCGGGGACTCCAACAGGCCCCTCAGGCGTGACGCCCGCTGAAGGCCCATTCTGCTAACCTACTAGGCCTGTTAGCTACCTAGAGCTACCTGGAACCCTACTAATTCCACGACTGGTCTATCGACGTCACCACACGAAGAGGCAAAAACAGACTTCCCCCCCCATCGCGACGTCCCCCAAAGGCTAACTGCTAGCTTACCTTGCAGCTAGCGCAGCTAGGAAGCTAGCACCAGTTAGCAAACACAATTCTACAATTCACAACCTCTCTTTCGCCATCGCAATCCGGCTTGGATTCTCTGTCGACACGACCACGTCTGGTTTGCAGACGTGCCCTCAACCGGTGCCCTCAACCGGCCTCCGTCTGAGCAGACCCCCTCCGTCTGAGCAGACCACCCCCACGGGCTACTAACTTTAAACGCGTGCTAGCTTAGTGGAGGCCTCACTACTCCATCTACGGCTGCCCCCTGGACACTATGATCACTTGGCTACATAGCTAATGCCTGCTTGACTGTCCATTAATTCACGGTACTCCATTCTGTTTATTTGTGTTTTATCTGTCGGCTCTGTGCCTTAACTCAGGATCTGTGTGTAGTTAATCCGACCCTCTCTGCCTAGTCGTCGCCATTTTTACCTTCTGTTGCTGTGTTAGCTGACTAGCTGCTGTTATTTCACCTGCTGTTTTAGCTAGCTCTCCCAATCATGACCTGCAATCACTTTATGCCTTATTGTATGTCTCTCTCTAATATCAATATGCCTTACATACTGTTGTTCAGGCTAGTTATCATTGTTTTGGTTTGCAATGGACCCCGTAGTTCCACTCTCCGTACCTCTGATACCTCCTTTGTCCCACCCCCCACACATGCGGTGACCTCACCCATTGAGACCAGCATGTCCAGAGATACAACCTTTCTTATCATCACCCAGTGCCTGGGCTTGCCTCCGCTGTACCCGTGCCCCACCATACCCTGGTCTGCACATTATGCCCAGAATCTATTCTACCACGCCCATAAATCTGCTCCTTTTATTCCTTGTCCCCAACGCTCTAGGCGACCAGTTTTGATAGCCTTTAGCCGCACCCTCATCCTACTACTCCTCTGTTCCTCGGGTGATGTGGAGGTAAACCCAGGCCCTGCATGTCCCCAGTCACCCTCATTTGTTGACTTCTGTGATCGAAAAAGCCTTGGCCTCATGCATGTCAACATCAGAAGCCTCCTCCCCAAGTTTGCCTTACTCACCGCTTTAGCACACTCTGCCAACCCTGATGTCCTTGCCGTGTCTGAATCCTGGCTTAGGAAGGCCACCAAAAACTCGGAGATTTCCATACCCAACTATAACACTTTCCGTCAAGATAGAACTGCCAAAGGGGGAGGAGTTGCAATCTACTGCAGAGATAGCCTGCAAAGTTCTGTCATACTTTCCAAGTCTATGCCCAAACAGTTCGAACTTCTAATTTTAAAAATTAATCTCTCCAGAAATAAGTCTCTCACTGTTGCCGCCTGCTACCGACCCCCCTCAGCTCCCAGCTGTGCCCTGGACACCATCTGTGAATTGATCGCTCCCCATCTAGCTTCAGAGTTTGTTCTGTTAGGTGACCTAAACTGGGATATGCTTAACACCCCGGCAGTCCTACAATCTAAGCTTGATGCCCTCAATCTCACACAAATCATCAAGGAACCCA
This sequence comes from Salvelinus fontinalis, assembly GCF_029448725.1. NCBI lineage: Eukaryota > Metazoa > Chordata > Actinopteri > Salmoniformes > Salmonidae > Salvelinus > Salvelinus fontinalis. The sequence continues at coordinate 10,101,518 of NC_074681.1, read as the reverse complement.
CCAGGTACAACCCTAAATCCGTAAACATGGGCACCCTAATAGACATTATCCTGACCAACTTGCCCTCCAAATACACCTCTGCTGTCTTCAATCAAGATCTCAGCGATCACTGCCTCATTGCCTGTATCCGCCACGGGTCCACGGTCAAACGACCACCCCTCATCACTGTCAAACGCTCCCTGAAACACTTCTGCGAGCAGGCCTTTCTAATCGACCTGGCCCGGGTACCCTGGAAGGATATTGACCTCATCCCGTCAGTTGAGGATGCCTGGTCATTCTTTAAAAGTTACTTCCTCACCATATTAGACAAGCATGCTCCGTTCAAAAAATGCAGAACCAAGAACAGATATAGCCCTTGGTTCACTCCAGACCTGACTGCCCTCGACCAGCACAAAAACATCCTGTGGCGAACTGCAATAGCATCGAAGAGCCCCCGTGATATGCAACTGTTCAGGGAAGTCAGGAACCAATACACGCAGTCAGTCAGGAAAGCAAAGGCCAGCTTTTTCAAGCAGAAATTTGCATCCTGTAGCTCTAACTCCAAAAAGTTCTGGGATACTGTAAAGTCCATGGAAAACAAGAGCACCTCCTCCCAGCTGCCCACTGCACTGAGGCTAGATAACACGGTCACCACTGATAAGTCTGTGATAATCGAAAACTTCAACAAACATTTCTCAATGGCTGGCCATGCCTTCCACCTGGCGACTCCAACCTTGGCCAACAGCCCCGCCCCCCCCGCTGCTACTCGCCCAAGCCTCCCCAGCTTCTCCTTTACCCATATCCAGATAGCAGATGTTCTGAAAGAGCTGGAAAACCTGGACCCATACAAATCAGCTGGGCTTGACAATCTGGGCCCCCTATTTCTGAAACTGTCCGCTGCCATTGTCGCACCCCCTATTACCAGCCTGTTCAACCTCTCCTTCGTATCATCTGAGATCCCCAAGGATTGGAAAGCTGCCGCTGTCATCCCCCTCTTCAAAGGGGGAGACACCCTGGACCCAAACTGTTACAGACCTATATCCATCCTGCCCTGCCTAGCTAAGGTCTTCGAAAGCCAAGTCAACAAACAGATCACTGACCATCTCGAATCCCACCGTACTTTCTCCGCTGTGCAATCCGGTTTCCGAGCCGGTCACGGGTGCACCTCAGCCACGCTCAAGGTACTAAACGATATCATAACCGCCATCGATAAAAGACATTACTGTGCAGCCGTCTTCATCGACCTGGCCAAGGCTTTCGACTCTGTCAATCACCATATTCTTATCGGCAGACTCAATAGCCTCGGTTTTTCTAATGACTGCCTTGCCTGGTTCACCAACTACTTTGCAGACAGAGTTCAGTGTGTCAAATCGGAGGGCATGTTGTCCGGTCCTCTGGCAGTCTCTATGGGGGTACCACAGGGTTCAATTCTCGGGCCGACTCTTTTCTCTGTATACATCAATGATGTTGCTCTTGCTGCGGGCGATTCCCTGATCCACCTCTACGCAGACGACACCATTCTGTATACTTCCGGCCCTTCCCTGGACACTGTGCTATCTAACCTCCAAACGAGCTTCAATGCCATACAACACTCCTTCCGTGGCCTCCAACTGCTCTTAAACGCTAGTAAAACCAAATGCATGCTTTTCAACCGTTCGATGCCTGCACCCGCAAGCCCGACTAGCATCACCACCCTGGACGGTTCCGACCTAGAATATGTGGACATCTATAAGTACCTAGGTGTCTGGCTAGACTGCAAACTCTCCTTCCAGACTCATATCAAGCATCTCCAATCCAAAATCAAATCTAGAGTCGGCTTTCTATTCCGCAACAAAGCCTCCTTCACTCACGCCGCCAAACTTACCCTAGTAAAACTGACTATCCTACCGATCCTCGACTTCGGCGATGTCATCTACAAAATAGCCTCCAATACTCTACTCAGCAAACTGGATGCAGTTTATCACAGTACCATCCGTTTTGTTAGTAAAGCACCTTTTACGACCCACCACTGCGACCTGTATGCCCTAGTCGGCTGGCCCTCGCTACATGTTCGTCGTCAGACCCACTGGCTCCAGGTCATCTACAAGGCTATGCTAGGCAAAGTGCCGCATTATCTCAGCTCACTGGTCACGATGGCTACACCCACCCGTAGCACGCGCTCCAGCAGGTGTATCTCACTAATCATCCCTAAAGCCAAAACCTCATTTGGACGCCTTTCCTTCCAGTTCTCTGCTGCCTGCGACTGGAACGAATTGCAAAAATCTCTGAAGTTGGAGACTTTTATCTCCCTCAACAACTTTAAAAATCTGCTATCCGAGCAGCTAACCGATCGCTGCAGCTGTACATAGTCCATCTGTAAACTACCCACCCAATTTACCTACCTCACCCCCATACTGCTATTATTTATTTTACTTTTCTGCACTTTTGCACACCAGTATCTCTTCTTGCACATGATCATCTGATGATTTATCACTCCAGTGTTAATCTGCTAAATTGTAATTATTCGATTTATTGCCTACCTCATGCCTTTTGCATACATTGTATATAGATTCTCTTTTTTCTACCATGTTATTGACTTGTCTATTGTTTACTCCATGTGTAACTCTGTGTTGTTGTCTGTTCACACTGCTATGCTTTATCTTGGCCAGGTCGCAGTTGCAAATGAGAACTTGTTCTCAACTAGCCTACCTGGTTAAATAAAGGTGAAATAAAAAAATAAAAAAATGAATGTATTTAAAATTCAGGGTGAATCATCAGGAAACAAAGGCCAAGGAATGTAGAGAAAGAGATGACCTGGAGGGAGTTCCAGACCTCCATTCGGTGATGCAGAAAGCAGAGAAATACACACTCTCTCTCTCACATTAGCATGTAAATATGTCAATATATGGTAATTACTTGTTTATTTTATATGTACGCTCCATTCTATTTTAGGAATAGAGATATTTAAGCCTACAGATTGGGTTATCTATTTCCCACAACGGACATGTGAAGTTGTGCTTACTCGCAGTTGGTTTAGGAGAGATGGTGGCTGACCACAACGGACATGTGCAGTTGGTGGAGAGGGTTTAGGAGAGATGGTAGCTGACCACAACGGACATGTGTAGTTGGTGGAGAGGGTTTAGGAGAGATGGTGGCTGACCACAACGGACATGTGCAGTTGGTGGAGAGGGTTTAGGAGAGATGGTGGCTGACCACAACGGACATGTGCAGTTGGTGGAGAGGGTTTAGGAGAGATGGTGGCTGACCACAACGGACATGTGCAGTTGGTGGAGAGGGTTTAGGAGAGATGGTGGCTGACCACAACGGACATGTGCAGTTGGTGGAGAGGGTTTAGGAGAGATGGTGGCTGACCACAACGGACATGTGCAGTTGGTGGAGAGGGTTTAGGAGAGATGGTGGCTGACCACAACGGACATGTGCAGTTGGTGGAGAGGGTTTAGGAGAGATGGTGGCTGACCACAACGGACATGTGCAGTTGGTGGAGAGGGTTTAGGAGAGATGGTGGCTGACCACAACGGACATGTGTAGTTGGTGGAGAGGGTTTAGGAGAGATGGTGGCTGACAAGGAAAAATAAAATACAGGATGCACACACACTCCCACAAAACAAACATGATTCTCACACACCCACATTAGACCCAATGTAAATAAATTATAATAAATTGTAATTCCAACCTGTCAGGACCTGGTGCGAGAAACAGTCACTAATAATCGTCAGAACCCAGAAGATGAGGCAGACACAGCAGTACTAGAGATGGTGGTTTAATAAAAGAATAAAATCTTCAGGCAAAGAAACTAAATCCACAATGTCCAAAAATAAAGCCAAGAGGCACAAAATGGAAATCCTCCAAAATACAAAAGAAACTCCACAAAGTGGTAAAAAACAGCAGGGAAAAACAAACCTCAAAAGACTACTCAAATAATACACAAGAACTAAACCAGAGAACCTCTGGAAAATCCAACAAGAGAAATATCTGTATAAAACAAGGCTGGGGCTGGGTGCTAACTTACAAACACTGAGCAAGGAACTGAGGAACACACAGGGTTTAAATACTAACAAGGGAATGACCTACAGGTGCAAACAATAATTAGAGCAAGAAAAAACAAAAGGTACAAAAAAGGTGCAATGGGGACATCTAGTGACCAAAACCCGAACAGTCTTGGCCAAAACCTGACAGAATCCCCCTCCTAGGAACGGCTCCTGACGTTCCTACCAGCCTTCTCAGGGTGGAGGGTCCTGAACTGACGAATGAGGTCAGGGTCCAGTATGTCCTTGGCAGGAACCCAGGAGCGCTCCTCAGAACCGTAGCCTTCCCAGTCCACCAGATACTGCCAGGACCGCTGCACCCGGCGGGAATCCAGTATCCGGTGGACGGTATAAGCCGACTGTCCACCGATGACACAGGGTGGAGGGGGAGGTCTGCCTGCCGGGATAAGGGGAGAAAAAACAACAGGTTTTAATAAAGAAATGTGAAATGTTGGATTGATCTTAAGGGATCTGGGTAAGTGCAGGCGAAAAGTAATGGGATTGACTCTCCTGGCAATCTTAAAGGGACCGATGAACCTCTGGGACAGCTTGCGAGACTCCACCCGTAGTGGTAAGTTCTTAGTTGAGAGCCATACTCTCTGGCCGGGGTACAGGGTAGGACCGGGACGGCGACGTCTGTTGGCTTGTCGTTGGTACTGCTGTGAGGAACGCAGAAGATTAAGACGTGCCTTCTTCCACGTAAGCCGACAGCGTCTGATGAACCTCGAGGCTGAAGGCACTCTGACTTCTGCCTCCTGGTCCGGGAACAATAGAGACGCATAGCCAAACTGACACTCATGCGGGGATATACCAGCGGAGGAGGAGCACAAGGTGTTGTGCGCGTACTCGGCCCAAACAATGAAGGATGACCATGTGGACGGGTTGTTGGAAACCATGCATCTGAGGGTGGTTTCCAGCTCCTGATTCATCCTCTCAGTTTGGCCATTGGACTCCGGATGGTACCCTGAAGATAAACTGGCCGTGGCCCCTATGAGTTGGCAGAAGGCCTTCCAAAACCTTGAGGCGAACTGGGGACCTCTGTCGGAAACCATATCTTGCGGAATCCCAAAGACTCTGAACACATGGTTAATCACCAACTCAGCTGTTTCCTTGGCAGAAGGTAATTTGGTCAAGGGAACAAACCTGGCCGCCTTAGAAAACCTGTCGATGATGACTAGGATCGTAGTATTACCATGGGACGGAGGAAGGCCAGTAATAAAGTCCAACGAGATATGGGACCAGGGTCGGTGGGGAATAGATAGAGGGTGAAGGAGTCCTTGAGGGTGGAGGTGAGAAGATTTGCCCTGGCAGCACACGGAACAGGCCTTGACGAAAGTGGCAACGTCTTCTTTTATGGTGGGCCACCAGAACTTACGCTGGATGAACTCCAAGGTGCGACCTACGCCCGGGTGACAGGTGAGGCGAGAGGAGTGCCCCCACAGAAGGACTTGGGACCTAGCTGCCTTGGGAACAAACAACCGATTAGCAGGACCTCCTCCAGGGCCCGGTTCGATGGCTTGAGCTTGTTTCACGGAATCCTCCACTTGCGACGAGATCGGAGCCACGATCTTAGCGGCCGGAAGGACAGTCATGTCAGTATCTTCTCGAATGGCAGGAGAGTAGATTCGTGACAAGGCGTCCGGTTTGAGATTCTTCGACCCGGGTCTATAGGTGAGGATAAACTGAAATCGGCTGAAGAAAAGAGACCATCGAACTTGTCTGGAGTTCAACCGCTTCGCCTGCTGGATATACTCCAGATTTTTGTGGTCCGTAAGCACTTGAAACGGTTGAGAAGCCCCCTCGAGCCAGTGTCTCCATTCCTTCAATGCCATCTTAACCGCTAGGAGTTCACGATCCCCCACATCGTAATTCCTGTCGGCCGGGGTAAGCCGGTGAGAGAAGAAGGCGCAAGGATGAAGCTTCTTGTCTTCACCCCTCTGAGACAGGACAGCTCCAACCCCAACCTCTGATGCGTCTACCTCCACCACAAAAGGTTCATCCGCCGTTGGTAGTGTCAGGATGGGAGCAGAGAGGATGCGCTGCTTGAGTCCTTGGAAGGCCGTCTCAGCTTCTCTTCCCCACAGAAACCTTGTGTTGCCACCCTTGGTTACAGCTGAGAAAGGGGCTGCCACCGAGCTGAAGTTCTTGATGAACTTGCGGTAAAAGTTGGTGAAGCCCAGGAAACGCTGAACTTCCTTAACGGACTTGGGGGTGGGCCAATCCACTACTGCCCCTACCTTCTTGGGGTCCATCTGGACTCGACCGGGTTCCACTATAAATCCCAGGAATTGTACTCGAGAGGAATGGAATTCACACGTTTCCGGCTTAACGTACAAATGGCTGTCTAGGAGGCGTTTGAGCACTTGTCTGACATGCTTAGTGTGTTCTTGAAGGGAGCTCGAAAAGATGAGGATGTCATCCAAGTAAACAAACACGAAGATGTTAAGCATATCCCTAAGCACATCGTTTATGAGCGCTTGGAACACAGCCGGGGCATTGGTCAGGCCGAAGGGCATCACCGAGTATTCGTAGTGACCAGTAGGCGTGTTGAAAGCGGTCTTCCACTCGTCCCCGGGTTTGATCCGCACAAGATGGTATGCGTTCCGCAGGTCAAGCTTAGTGAAGACAACTGCTTCCTGGAGCAGCTCAAAGGCTGTGGCCATAAGGGGTAGCGGGTAGCGGTTACGGACGGTTATGGCATTGAGTCCCCGGTAGTCAATGCAAGGTCGTAATCCACCGTCTTTCTTGGCCACAAAGAAAAACCCTGCTCCCGCCGACGAGGTAGATGGACGCATGAGGCCTGCTGCCAGAGCGTCCTTGATGTAGGTATCCATAGCAGCTCGTTCGGGAGGAGAAAGGGAAAAGATCCGACCCCTGGGGGGGCAGGTGCCCGGAAACAGGTCGATGGGGCAATCGTAAGGTCTATGGGGTGGTAGTTTGGTGGCCCTCTGTTTGCTAAATACCAGTTTGAGGTCATGGTAACACTCGGGAACTCGGGACAGGTCGATGGATTCTAGAGACTCGGAAGGGGAACTCTGGGAACTCGGGAAGATACAAGTGGCTTGGCACGTAGGACCCCACTGCTTGATAGTGCCCACAGACCAGTCGATGTGAGGGTTATGGCTGTGAAGCCAGGGATAACCAAGGACGAGAGGGAACTCGGAACAGGAGATCAGATGAAAGTTCATCACTTCCTGGTGTTGGGAAACTGAAAGTCGCAAGGGGGTAGTGGCACGAGTGACAAGTCCAGATCCCAAAGGGCTTCTACCCCTCACTTAGAGGTTCAGAAGGAACGCCATTTTCCTTCACCCAGACCCCATCCATGAAGTTACCTGCGGCTCCAGAGTCTACCAAAGCTTGAAGAGAAAACTCGTGGTCGTCCCAGGAAAGGGTAACTGGAATGAGCAGGCGGGAGTTGGATGGATGGGAGGAGGTTATGTTTCCCGTTACAGTCCTCCCAGGCCTGCACGGGAGAGTGTGTTTCCCTGGAGCCCGGGACACGTGGAGCGGAAATGGCCCGGTTTGCCGCAATATAGACAGCATCGCTCCCTCATCCGGTGGTCTCTCTCAGCCTGGGAGATGCGTCCAACCTGCATGGGTTCTGGTGGAGCCAGCGAGGATAAAGGTGGAGACTCGGAGCTGGAACCGATAGGAGCTAGGGTGAGCGGTCTACGGTTGAGTTCTCTCTCTCTCAGACGCTGGTCTATGCGTGAAGCTAACTTGATAAGGGACTCGAGGTTGTCCGTTGGTTCCCGAGTGGCCAGTTCATCTTGGATGGTGTCAGAAAGACCCTTCAAAAAACACACTGTGAGCGCCTCGTCGTTCCAGCCACTTGCTGCTGCCACAGTGCGGAACTGGATGGCATAGTCCGTCACGCTGCGCCGACCTTGGTGGAGAGTCAGGAGCTGTTTGGCTGAGTCAGAGCTGTTGGTAGGACCTTGAAACACTCGCTTGAATTCCTCAGCAAAGGTAGATTAGCTGGCACAGCAGGGACTTTGGGCATCCCACAAAGCAGTAGCCCAGGCTAGGGCTTTTTCCGACAGCAGGGTGATGATATATGCTATCTTGGACCGGTCGGTGGGAAACGACGATGGTTGCAGCTCAAAGGAGAGAGAACATTGGGTGAAAAACCACTTACAAACACTCGGATCCCCTGAGAACCGTTGGGGAGGCGGCAGACGAGGTTCAGCCAGGGGGTTAACTGCCAGGGGCACTTGAATCGGATGAACTGGAGCAGAAGCGGTTGCCGGGGAAAGTCGATCCGAAATCTGCTTTATGGAAGTCAGCATCTCTGACAGAAGTTGAGAATGTCTAGCCATTAAGGCCTCTTGCTGAACCAGAGCAGCTTCGTGGCGTTGGACAGTCCCCTCGTGGTGGGACAGCATGGGAAAAAAATCCTGGGTACTGGCTGCCTCTGGGTTCATTATAATGGCTCAGTGTTTCTGTCAGGACCCGGTGCGAGAAACAGTCACTAATAATCGTCAGAACCCAGAAGATGAGGCAGACACAGCAGTACTAAAGATGGTGGTTTAATAAAATAACAAAATCTTCAGGCAAAGAAACTAAATCCACAATGTCCAAAAATAAAGCCAAGAGGCACAAAATGGAAATCCTCCAAAATACAAAAGAAACTCCACAAAGTGGTAAAAAACAACAGGGAAAAACAAACCTCAAAAGACTACTCAAATAATATACAAGAACTAAACCAGAGAAACTCTGGAAAATCCAACAAGAGAAATATCTGTATAAAACAAGGCTGGGGCTGGGTGCTAACTTACAAACACTGAGCAAGGAACTGAGGAACACACAGGGTTTAAATACTAACAAGGGAATGACCTACAGGTGCAAACAATAATTAGAGCAAGAAAAACAAAAGGTACAAAAAAGGTGCAATGGGGACATCTAGTGACCAAAACCCGAACAGTCTTGGCCAAAACCTGACACAACCCCTTGGTTTGTGCTGTGGTGGAGATCTTTGTGGGCTATACTCGGCCTTATCTCAGGATGGTAAGTTGGTGGTTGAAGATATCCCTCTAGTGGTTTGGGGGCTGCGCTTTGGCAAAGTGGGTGGGGTTTTATCTTTTTATGGCTGCAGGGGCAGTATTGAGTAGCTCTGATTAAAGGTGCCCATTTCAAACGGCCTCGTACTCAATTCTTGCTCGTACAATATGCATATTATTATTACTATTGGATAGAAAACACTCTCTAGTTTCTAAAACCGTTTGAATTATATCTGTGAGTCAAACAGAACTCATTTGGCACAAACTTCCTGACCAGGAAGTGGAAAGTCTGAAATCGAGGCTCTGTTCTTCTTCCTGCCTATACATGGGCATGATACGTAAGAGTCTACGTGAACTTCATAGACCTTCCCCTGGATGTCACGAGGCTGTGAGAGAAGTAATTTCGTGTTTATCTTGGTCTGAAGTGGAATAAAGGCTCTTTGTATGACGTGTCCCTCATTTCTGGTACTCTGAGGAGCGCGAGGTGGACAGTGGGATTGCCTTCTGTTTAGCAGCCGTTATGGACGACTACTATCTCCGGCTTTGATTCAATTTGATACATGTCACCATATCATCGTAAAGTATGTTTTTTCAATATAGTTTAATCAGATTATTGATATTTTTCCGGGAGTTTTGCCGTGTTCCGTTCTCTGACTTTGTTGACGATGGAGAGATCCGTGCCACTTGGCTAGTGCGCGTGCTAAATCAAGAGGGAAAGTTGCCGTTCTAAATCCAAACAACGATTGTTCTGTACAAAGGACACCTTGTCCAACATTCTGATGAAAGATCAGTAAAAGTAAGAAACATTTTATGATGCTATTTCATATATCTGTCGTACATGTGAACTAGTCGTGGGCGGCCAACGTTTGGGTACTCTAGCTATACCGAAGCTGCATATCGTAATGAAGTTATTTTTAGAATTCTAACACTGCGATTTCATTAAGAACTAGTGGATCTATCATTTCCTATACAACATGTATTTTTTTGTTATGTTTATGAATAGCTATTTGGTCAGAATATGTGTGTCAGAAAAAGTGTCAGGAAAAATCCGGACGTAGTGGGAAAAAGTAGCTAAGTTAGCACACTGTGTAACCATTGATTTCAGCTCTAAATATACACATTTTCGAACAAAACATAAGTGTATGTATAACCTGACCTGTTATAGGACTGTCATCTGAGGAAGAAAATCAAGGTTAGTCAAAAATTATATATCTTTTGCTTGTTTGTTACGATCGCTTACTTTTGCTACTGGGAAATTGCTTGTGTTTTTGGTTTTTGTGGTAAGCTAATATAACGCTATATTGTGTTTTCGCTGTAAAACACTTGATAAATCGGAAATATTGTCTGGAATCACAAGATGCCTGTCTTTCAATTGCTGTACACTATGTATTTTTCAGAAATGTTTTATGATGAGTATTTAGTTATTTGGCGTTGGTGTCTGTAATTATTCTGTCTGCTTTCGGTGCAATTTCTGATTGTAGCTGCAATGTAAACTATGATTTATACCTGAAATATGCACATTTTTCGAACAAAACATAGATTTATTGAATAACATGTTATAAGACATGTTACAAGACATCATCTGATGAAGTTGGTTCTTGGTTAGTTTGGTTGGTTCTTGGTTAGTTAGGTTGGCTTTGTGCATGCTACCTGTGCTGTGAAAAATGTCTGTCCTTTTTTGTATTTGGTGGTGAGCTAACATAAATATACGTGCTGTTTTTGCTGTAAAACATTTTAAAAATTGGACATGTTGGCTGGATTCACAAGATGTGTACCTTTCATTTGCTGTATTGGACTTGTTAATGTGTGAAAGTTAAATATTTTAAAATACACTGCTCAAAAAAATAAAGGGAACACTTAAACAACACAGTGTAACTCCAAGTCAATCACACTTCTGTGAAATCAAACTGTCCACTTAGGAAGCAACACTGATTGACAATAAATTTCACATGCTGTTGTGCAAATGGAATAGACAAAAGGTGGAAATTATAGGCAATTAGCAAGACACCCCCCAAAACAGGAGTGATTCTGCAGGTGGTGACCACAGATCACTTCTCAGTTCCTATGCTTCCTGGCTGATGTTTTGGTCACTTTTGAATGCTGGCGGTGCTCTCACTCTAGTGGTAGCATGAGACGGAGTCTACAACCCACACAAGTGGCTCAGGTAGTCCAGTTCATCCAGGATGGCACATCAATGCGAACTGTGGCAAAAAGGTTTGCTGTGTCTGTCAGCGTAGTGTCCAGAGCATGCAGGCGCTACCAGGAGACAGGTCAGTACATCAGGAGACGTGGAAGAGGCCGTAGGAGGGCAACAACCCAGCAGCAGGACCGCTACCTCTGCCTTTGTGCAAGGAGGTGCACTGCCAGCGCCCTGCAAAATGACCTCCAGCAGGCCACAAATGTGCATGTCAGCATATGGTCTCACAATGGGTCTGAGGATCTCATCTCGGTACCTAATGGCAGTCAGGCTACCTCTGGCGAGCACATGGAGGGCTGTGCGGCCCCACAAAGAAATGCCACCCCACACCATGACTGACCCATCGCCAAACCGGTCATGCTGGAGGATGTTGCAGGCAGCAGAACGTTCTCCACGGCGTCTCCAGACTCTGCCACGCCTGTCACATATGCTCATGTGCTCAGTGTGAACCTGCTTTCATCTGTGAAGAGCACAGGGCGCCAGTGGCGAATTTGCCAATCTTGGTGTTCTCTGGCAAATGCCAAACGTCCTGCACGGTGTTGGGCTGTAAGCACAACCCCCACCTGTGGACGTCGGGCCCTCATACCACCCTCATGGAGTCTGTTTCTGACCATTTGAGCAGACACATGCACATTTGTGGCCTGCTGGAGGTCATTTTGCAGGGCGCTGGCAGTGCACCTCCTTGCACAAAGGCGGAGGTAGCGGTCCTGCTGCTGGGTTGTTGCCCTCCTACGGCCTCCTCCACGTCTCCTGATGTACTGACCTGTCTCCTGGTAGCGCCTGCATGCTCTGGACACTACGCTGACAGACACAGCAAACCTTTTTGCCACAGTTCGCATTGATGTGCCATCCTGGATGAACTGCACTACCTGAGCCACTTGTGTGGGTTGTAGACTCCGTCTCATGCTACCACTAGAGTGAGAGCACCGCCAGCATTCAAAAGTGACCAAAACATCAGCCAGGAAGCATAGGAACTGAGAAGTGGTCTGTGGTCACCACCTGCAGAACCATTCCTTTATTGGGGGTGTCTTGCTAATTGCCTATAATTTCCACCTTTTGTCTATTCCATTTGCACAACAGCATGTGAAATTTATTGTCAATCAGTGTTGCTTCTTAAGTGGACAGTTTAATTTCACAGAAGTGTGATTGACTTGGTGTTACATTGTGTTGTTTAAGCGTTCCCTTTATTTTTTTGAGCAGTGTATATATATTTTGAATTTCGCACCCTGCACTTGAGCTGGCTGTTGTCATAAGTGTACCGACGTCGGGCTTGGAGCCATAAGAAGATTTATCCTGCCTGTTTGGCCCTGACCGGGAGTATCATCGGATGGGCCCACAGTGTCTCCTGACCCCTCCTGTCTCAGCCTCCAGTATTTATGCTGCAGTAGTTTGTGTCGGGGGTTAGGGTCAGTCTGTTATATCTGGAGTACTTCTCCTGTCTTATCCGGTGTCCTGTAAGAATTTAAGAATGCTCTCTCTAATTCTTTCTTTCTTTCTTTCTCTCTTTCTTTCTTTCTTTCTCTCCCTCGGAGGACCTGAGCCCTAGGAACATGCCTCAGGACCAACTGGCATGATGACTCCTTGCTGTCCCCAGTCCACCTGGCCATGCTGCTGCTCCAGTTTCAACTGTTCTGCCTGCGGCTATGGAACCCTGACCTGTTCACCGGACGTGCTACCTGTCCCAGACCTCTTAATGATCGGCTATGAAAAGCCAACTGACATTTACTCCTGAAGTGCTGACTTGTTGCACCCCCGACAACTACTGTGATTATTATTATTTGACCATGCTGGTCATTTATGAACATTTGAACATCTTGGCCATGTTCTGTTATAATCTCCACCCGGCACAGCCAGAAGAGGACTGGCCACCCCTCAGAGCCTGGTTCCTCTCTAGGTTTCTTCCTAGGTTTCGGCCTTTCTAGGGAGTTTTTCCTAGCCACCGTGCTTCTACACCTGCATTGCTTGCTGTTTGGGGTTTTAGGCTGGGTTTCTGTACAGCATTTTGAGAAATCAGCTGGTGTAAGAAGGGCTATATAAATAAATTTGATTTGATTTGATGGAGAATAAGAGTACCTCCTCCCAGCTGCCCACTGCACTGAGTCTAGGAAACATTGTCACCACCGATAAATCCACGATAATCGAGAGTTTCAATAAACATTTCTCTACGGCTGGCGATGCTTTCCACCTGGCTACCCCGGCCAACAGCTCTGCATCCCCTGCAGCAACTGTCCCAGGCCACCACCCCCGCTTCTCCTTCACCCAAATCCAGACAGCTGATGTTCTGAAAGAGCTGCAAAAATCTGCATCCCTACAAATCAACTGGGCGAGACAATCTGGACCCTCTCTTCCTAAAATGATCTGCTATCATTGTTGCAAACCTTATAACGAGTCTGTTCAACCTCTCTTTCGTATCGTCCGAGATTCCTAAAGATTGGAACGCGGTCGCGGTCATCCCCCTCTTCAAAGGGGGAGACACTCTAGACCCAAACTGTTACAGACCTATATCCATCCTGCCCTGCATTTACTAACATTTTTGAAAGCCAAGTTAAACAGATCACCAATCATTTCGAATCCCACCGTACCTTCTCCGCTATGCAATCCGGATTCCGAGATGGTCACGGGTGCACCTCAGCCACGCTCAAGGTACTAAACGATATCATAGCCGCCATCGATAAAAGACAGTACTGTGCAGCCGTATTCATCGACCTGGCCAAGGCTTTCGACTCTGGCAATCACCGTATTCTTATTGGCAGACTCAACAGCCTTGGTTTCTCAAATGACTGCCTCGCCTGGTTCACCAACTACTTCTCAGATAGAGTTCCGTGTGTCAAATCGGAGGGCCTGTTGTCCGGACCTCTGGCCGTCTCTATGGGGGTGCCACAGGGTTAAATTCTCAGGCCGATTCTTTTCTCTGTATATATTAATGTCGTCGCTCTTGCTGCAGGTGATTCCTTGATCCACCTCTACGCAGACGACACCATTCTGTATACATCTGTCCCTTCCCTGGACACTATGCTATCAAACCTCGAAACGAGCTTTAACGCCATACAACACTCCTTCAGTGGCATCCAACTGCTCTTAAATGCAAGTAAAACTAAATGCATGCTCTTCAACCGATCGCTGCCTGCACCTGCTCGCCAGTCCAGAATCACTACTCTGGACGGCTCTGACTTAGAATATGTGGACAACTACAAATACCTAGGTGTCTGGTTAGACTGTAAACTCTCCTTCCAGACTCACAGTAAGCATCTCCAATTCAAAATTGTATCTAGAATCGACTTCCTATTTCCTAAATATACCTCTGCAGCTGTTATGCTATAGGCTGGGATCCTCACTATGCAGCTGTTATTCTATAGGCTGGGATCCACACTATACAGCTGTTATTCTATAGGCTGGGATCCACACAATACAGCTGTTATTCTATAGGCTGGGATCCTCACTATACAGCTGTTATTCTATAGGCTGGGATCCTCACTATACAGCTGTTATTCTATAGGCTGGGATCCACACTATACAGCTGTTATTCTATAGGCTGGGATCCACACAATACAGCTGTTATTCTATAGGCTGGGATCCTCACTATGCAGCTGTTATTCTATAGGCTGGGATCCTCACTATGCAGCTGTTATTCTATAGGCTGGGATCCTCACTATACAGCTGTTATTCTATAGGCTGGGATCCTCACTATGCAGCTGTTATTCTATAGGCTGGGATCCTCACTATGCAGCTGTTATTCTATAGGCTGGGATCCTCACTATGCAGCTGTTATTCTATAGGCTGGGATCCTCACTATACAGCTGTTATTCTATAGGCTGGGATCCACACAATACAGCTGTTATTCTATAGGCTGGGATCCTCACTATGCAGCTGTTATTCTATAGGCTGGGATCCTCACTATACAGCTGTTATTCTATAGGCTGGGATCCTCACTATACAGCTGTTATTCTATAGGCTGGGATCCTCACTATACAGCTGTTATTCTATAGGCTGGGATCCTCACTATACAGCTGTTATTCTATAGGCTGGGATCCTCACTATGCAGCTGTTATTCTATAGGCTGGGATCCTCACTATGCAGCTGTTATTCTATAGGCTGGGATCCTCACTATACAGCTGTTATTCTATAGGCTGGGATCCTCACTATACAGCTGTTATTCTATAGGCTGGGATCCTCACTATGCAGCTGTTATTCTATAGGCTGGGATCCTCACTATGCAGCTGTTATTCTATAGGCTGGGATCCTCACTATGCAGCTGTTATTCTATAGGCTGGGATCCTCACTATGCAGCTGTTATTCTATAGGCTGGGATCCTCACTATACAGCTGTTATTCTATAGGCTGGGATCCACACAATACAGCTGTTATTCTATAGGCTGGGATCCTCACTATGCAGCTGTTATTCTATAGGCTGGGATCCTCACTATACAGCTGTTATTCTATAGGCTGGGATCCTCACTATACAGCTGTTATTCTATAGGCTGGGATCCACACTATACAGCTGTTATTCTATAGGCTGGGATCCTCACTATGCAGCTGTTATTCTATAGGCTGGGATCCTCACTATACAGCTGTTATTCTATAGGCTGGGATCTTCACTATACAGCTGTTATTCTATAGGCTGGGATCCTCACTATACAGCTGTTATTCTATAGGCTGGGATCCTCACTATACAGCTGTTATTCTATAGGCTGGGATCCCCACAGCTGTTATTCTATAGGCTGGGATCCTCACTATGCAGCTGTTATTCTATAGGCTGGGATCCTCACTATACAGCTGTTATTCTATAGGCTGGGATCCTCACTATACAGCTGTTATTCTATAGGCTGGGATCCTCACTATGCAGCTGTTATTCTATAGGCTGGGATCCTCACTATGCAGCTGTTATTCTATAGGCTGGGATCCTCACCATGCAGCTGTTATTCTATAGGCTGGGATCCACACTATACAGCTGATATTCTATAGGCTGGGATCCTCACTATACAGCTGTTATTCTATAGGCTGGGATCCTCACTATACAGCTGTTATTCTATAGGCTGGGATCCACACTATACAGCTGTTATTCTATAGGCTGGGATCCACACTATGCAGCTGTTATTCTATAGGCTGGGATCCACACTAAGCAGCTGTTATTCTATAGGCTGGGATCCACACTATACAGCTGTTATTCTATAGGCTGGGATCCACACTATGCAGCTGTTATTCTATAGGCTGGGATCCACACTATACAGCTGTTATTCTATAGGCTGGGATCCACACTATGCAGCTGTTATTCTATAGGCTGGGATCCTCACTATGCAGCTGTTATTCTATAGGCTGGGATCCACACTATGCAGCTGTTATTCTATAGGCTGGGATCCACACTATACAGCTGTTATTCTATAGGCTGGGATCCTCACTATACAGCTGTTATTCTATAGGCTGGGATCCACACTATGCAGCTGTTATTCTATAGGCTGGGATCCTCACTATACAGCTGTTATTCTATAGGCTGGGATCCTCACTATGCAGCTGTTATTCTATAGGCTGGGATCCACACTATGCAGCTGTTATTCTATAGGCTGGGATCCTCACTATGCAGCTGTTATTCTATAGGCTGGGATCCACACTATACAGCTGTTATTCTATAGGCTGGGATCCTCTCTATACAGCTGTTATTCTATAGGCTGGGATCCTCACTATACAGCTGTTATTCTATAGGCTGGGATCCACACTATGCAGCTGTTATTCTATAGGCTGGGATCCACACTATACAGCTGTTATTCTATAGGCTGGGATCCTCACTATACAGCTGTTATTCTATAGGCTGGGATCCTCACTATGCAGCTGTTATTCTATAGGCTGGGATCCTCACTATGCAGCTGTTATTCTATAGGCTGGGATCCTCACTATGCAGCTGTTATTCTATAGGCTGGGATCCACACTATGCAGCTGTTATTCTATAGGCTGGGATCCTCACTATGCAGCTGTTATTCTATAGGCTGGGATCCACACTATACAGCTGTTATTCTATAGGCTGGGATCCACACTATACAGCTGTTATTCTATAGGCTGGGATCCACACTATACAGCTGTTATTCTATAGGCTGGGATCCACACTATGCAGCTGTTATTCTATAGGCTGGGATCCACACTATGCAGCTGTTATTCTATAGGCTGGGATCCACACTATGCAGCTGTTATTCTATAGGCTGGGATCCACACTATGCAGCTGTTATTCTATAGGCTGGGATCCTCACTATGCAGCTGTTATTCTATAGGCTGGGATCCTCACTATGCAGCGGTTATTCTATAGGCTGGGATCCTCACTATGCAGCTGTTATTCTATAGGCTGGGATCCACACTATGCAGCTGTTATTCTATAGGCTGGGATCCTCACTATGCAGCTGTTATTCTATAGGCTGGGATCCACACTATGCAGCTGTTATTCTATAGGCTGGGATCCACACTATGCAGCTGTTTTTCTATAGGCTGGGATCCTCACTATGCAGCTGTTATTCTATAGGCTGGGATCCTCTCTATACAGCTGTTATTCTATAGGCTGGGATCCACACTATGCAGCTGTTATTCTATAGGCTGGGATCCTCACTGTGCAGCTGTTATTCTATAAGCTGGGATCCACACTATGCAGCTGTTATTCTATAGGCTGGGATCCACACTATGCAGCTGTTATTCTATAGGCTGGGATCCTCACTATGCAGCTGTTATTCTATAGGCTGGGATCCTCACTATGCAGCTGTTATTCTATAGGCTGGGATCCACACTATGCAGCTGTTATTCTATAGGCTGGGATCCACACTATGCAGCTGTTATTCTATAGGCTGGGATCCACACTATACAGCTGTTATTCTATAGGCTGGGATCCACACTATACAGCTGTTATTCTATAGGCTGGGATCCCCACTATGCAGCTGTTATTCTATAGGCTGGGATCCTCACTATGCAGCTGTTATTCTATAGGCTGGGATCCTCACTATGCAGCTGTTATTCTATAGGCTGGGATCCTCACTATGCAGCTGTTATTCTATAGGCTGGGATCCTCACTATGCAGCTGTTATTCTATAGGCTGGGATCCTCACTATACAGCTGTTATTCTATAGGCTGGGATCCACACTATGCAGCTGTTATTCTATAGGCTGGGATCCACACTATACAGCTGTTATTCTATAGGCTGGGATCCACACTATGCAGCTGTTATTCTATAGGCTGGGAACCCCACAGCTGTTATTCTATAGGCTGGGATCCACACTATGCAGCTGTTATTCTATAGGCTGGGATCCTCACTATGCAGCGGTTATTCTATAGGCTGGGATCCACACTATACAGCTGTTATTCTATAGGCTGGGATCCACACTATGCAACTGTTATTCTATAGGCTGGGATCCACACTATGCAGCTGTTATTCTATAGGCTGGGATCCACACTATGCAGCTGTTATTCTATAGGCTGGGATCCACACTATACAGCTGTTATTCTATAGGCTGGGATCCTCACTATGCAGCTGTTATTCTATAGGCTGGGATCCACACTATGCAGCTGTTATTCTATAGGCTGGGATCCACACTATGCAGCTGTTATTCTATAGGCTGGGATCCTCACTATGCAGCTGTTATTCTATAGGCTGGGATCCACACTATACAGCTGTTATTCTATAGGCTGGGATCCACACTATGCAGCTGTTATTCTATAGGCTGGGATCCTCACTATACAGCTGTTATTCTATAGGCTGGGATCCACACTATGCAGCTGTTATTCTATAGGCTGGGATCCACACTATGCAGCTGTTATTCTATAGGCTGGGATCCTCATTATGCAGCTGTTATTCTATAGGCTGGGATCCACACTATGCAGCTGTTATTCTATAGGCTGGGATCCTCACTATACAGCTGTTATTCTATAGGCTGGGATCCTCACTATACAGCTGTTATTCTATAGGCTGGGATCCCCACTATACAGCTGTTATTCTATAGGCTGGGATCCTCACTATGCAGCTGTTATTCTATAGGCTGGGATCCACACTATGCAGCTGTTATTCTATAGGCTGGGATCCACACTCTGCAGCTGTTATTCTATAGGCTGGGATCCTCACTATACAGCTGTTATTCTATAGGCTGGGATCCACACTCTGCAGCTGTTATTCTAAAGGCTGGGATCCACACTATACAGCTGTTATTCTATAGGCTGGGATCCACACTATACAGCTGTTATTCTAAAGGCTGGGATCCACACTATGCAGCTGTTATTCTATAGGCTGGGATCCACACTAAGCAGCTGTTATTCTATAGGCTGGGATCCACACTATGCAGCTGTTATTCTATAGGCTGGGATCCTCACTATGCAGCTGTTATTCTATAGGCTGGGATCCACACTATGCAGCTGTTATTCTATAGGCTGGGATCCACACTATGCAGCTGTTATTCTATAGGCTGGGATCCTAACTATACAGCTGTTATTCCATAGGCTGGGATCCACACTATGCAGCTGTTATTCTATAGGCTGGGATCCACACTATGCAGCTGTTATTCTATAGGCTGGGATCCTCACTATACAGCTGTTATTCTATAGGCTGGGATCCACACTATGCAGCTGTTATTCTATAGGCTGGGATCCTCACTATGCAGCTGTTATTCTATAGGCTGGGATCCACACTATGCAGCTGTTATTCTATAGGCTGGGATCCTCACTATGCAGCTGTTATTCTATAGGCTGGGATCCTCACTATACAGCTGTTATGCTATAGGCTGGGATCCACACTATGCAGCTGTTATTCTATAGGCTGGGATCCTCACTATGCAGCTGTTATTCTATAGGCTGGGATCCCCACTATGCAGCTGCTATTCTATAGGCTGGGATCCACACTATGCAGCTGTTATTCTATAGGCTGGGATCCTCACTATACAGCTGTTATTCTATAGGCTGGGATCCTCACTATACAGCTGTTATTCTATAGGCTGGGATCCTCACTATGCAGCTGTTATTCTATAGGCTGGGATCCACACTATGCAGCTGTTATTCTATAGGCTGGGATCCCCACAGCTGTTATTCTATAGGCTGGGATCCTCACTATGCAGCTGTTATTCTATAGGCTGGGATCCACACTATGCAGCTGTTATTCTATAGGCTGGGATCCACACTATGCAGCTGTTATTCTATAGGCTGGGATCCTCACTATACAGCTGTTATTCTATAGGCTGGGATCCTCACTATGCAGCTGTTATTCTATAGGCTGGGATCCTCACTATACAGCTGTTATTCTATAGGCTGGGATCCACACTATACAGCTGTTATTCTATAGGCTGGGATCCACACTATGCAGCTGTTATTCTATAGGCTGGGATCCTCACTATGCAGCTGTTATTCTATAGGCTGGGATCCACACTATGCAGCTGTTATTCTATAGGCTGGGATCCACACTATGCAGCTGTTATTCTATAGGCTGGGATCCACACTATGCAGCTGTTATTCTATAGGCTGGGATCCTCACTATACAGCTGTTATTCTATAGGCTGGGATCCACACTATGCAGCTGTTATTCTATAGGCTGGGATCCTCACTATACAGCTGTTATTCTATAGGCTGGGATCCACACTATGCAGCTGTTATTCTATAGGCTGGGATCCTCACTATACAGCTGTTATTCTATAGGCTGGGATCCTCACTATACAGCTGTTATTCTATAGGCTGGGATCCACACTATGCAGCTGTTATTCTATAGGCTGGGATCCTCACTATACAGCTGTTATTCTATAGGCTGGGATCCTCACTATACAGCTGTTATTCTATAGGCTGGGATCCTCACTATGCAGCTGTTATTCTATAGGCTGGGATCCTCACTATGCAGCTGTTATTCTATAGGCTGGGATCCAGACTATGCAGCTGTTATTCTATAGGCTGGGATCCACACTATACAGCTGTTAATCTATAGGCTGGGATCCACACTATGCAGCTGTTATTCTATAGGCTGGGATCCTCACTATACAGCTGTTATTCTATAGGCTGGGATCCTCACTATGCAGCTGTTATTCTATAGGCTGGGATCCACACCATGCAGCTGTTATTCTATAGGCTGGGATCCACACTATGCAGCTGTTATTCTATAGGCTGGGATCCCCACTATACAGCTGTTATTCTATAGGCTGGGATCCACACTATGCAGCTGTTATTCTATAGGCTGGGATCCACACTATGCAACTGTTATTCTATAGGCTGGGATCCACACTATACAGCTGTTATTCTATAGGCTGGGATCCACACTATGCAGCTGTTATTCTATAGGCTGGGATCCACACTATACAGCTGTTATTCTATAGGCTGGGATCCTCACTATGCAACTGTTATTCTATAGGCTGGGATCCACACTATGCAGCTGTTATTCTATAGGCTGGGATCCACACTATGCAGCTGTTATTCTATAGGCTGGGATCCACACTATGCAGCTGTTATTCTATAGGCTGGGATCCTCACTATGCAGCGGTTATTCTATAGGCTGGGATCCACACTATGCAGCTGTTATTCTATAGGCTGGGATCCACACTATGCAGCTGTTATTCTATAGGCTGGGATCCACACTATGCAGCTGTTATTCTATAGGCTGGGATCCTCACTATACAGCTGTTATTCTATAGGCTGGGATCCTCACTATGCAACTGTTATTCTATAGGCTTGGATCCTCACTATGCAACTGTTATTCTATAGGCTTGGATCCTCACTATGCAGCTGTTATTCTATAGGCTGGGATCCACACTATGCAGCTGTTATTCTATAGGCTGGGATCCACACTATACAGCTGTTATTCTATAGGCTGGGATCCACACTATGCAGCTGTTATTCTATAGGCTGGGATCCACACTATGCAGCTGTTATTCTATAGGCTGGGATCCTCACTATACAGCTGTTATTCTATAGGCTGGGATCCACACTATGCAGCTGTTATTCTATAGGCTGGGATCCTCACTATAAAGCTGTTATTCTATAGGCTGGGATCCACACTATGCAGCTGTTATTCCATAGGCTGGGATCCACACTATACAGCTGTTATTCTATAGGCTGGGATCCTCACTATACAGCTGTTATTCTATAGGCTGGGATCCTCACTATGCAGCTGTTATTCTATAGGCTGGGATCCACACTATACAGCTGTTATTCTATAGGCTGGGATCCTCACTATGCAGCTGTTATTCTATAGGCTGGGATCCTCACTATACAGCTGTTATTCTATAGGCTGGGATCCTCACTATGCAGCTGTTATTCTATAGGCTGGGATCCACACTATGCAGCTGTTATTCTATAGGCTGGGATCCTCACTATGCAGCTGTTATTCTATAGGCTGGGATCCACACTATGCAGCTGTTATTCTATAGGCTGAGATCCACACTATGCAGCTGTTATTCTATAGGCTGGGATCCACACTATGCAGCTGTTATTCTATAGGCTGGGATCCTCACTATGCAGCTGTTATTCTATAGGCTGGGATCCTCACTATACAGCTGTTATTCTATAGGCTGGGATCCACACTATGCAGCTGTTATTCTATAGGCTGGGATCCACACTATGCAGCTGTTATTCTATAGGCTGGGATCCACACTATGCAGCTGTTATTCTATAGGCTGGGATCCTCACTATACAGCTGTTATTCTATAGGCTGGGATCCTCACTATACAGCTGTTATTCTATAGACTGGGATCCTCACTATGCAGCTGTTATTCCATAGGCTGGGATCCCCACAGCTGTTATTCTATAGGCTGGGATCCACACTATGCAGCTGTTATTCTATAGGCTGGGATCCTCACTATACAGCTGTTATTCTATAGGCTGGGATCCTCACTATACAGCTGTTATTCTATAGGCTGGGATCCTCACTATACAGCTGTTATTCTATAGGCTGGGATCCACTGTAACGGGTGACGCTCTCCTCATCCTCGGATGAGGTGAGGAGAGAGGGATCTGAAGACCAAAACGCAGGCTTTGGGAAATAAGCCATCTTTATTAACACAACGATAAAGATGGCAACACGAAACGAAACAAACACTTGCAAAACTACAAAATAACAAAACGACGTTGACGAGACCTGAACATAAACTTACATAACTAAACATAAACTTACGTACAGGTAACAGACGACATCGAAACGAAAACGAAACAAACAAACGCTACAGTCCTATGTGGTACGAACATAACATACGGACACAGGAGACAATCACCCACAAACAAACAGTGAGAATGCCCTACCTAAATATGACTCTTAATTAGAGGCAAACGCAAACCACCTGCCTCTAATCAAGAGCCATACCAGGCAAACCGAAACCAACCTAGAAACAGATAACATAGAATGCCCACCCAACCTCACGTCCTGACCAACTAACACACAAAAACTAACATAAATAGGTCAGGAACGTGACAGTACCCCCCCCACAAGGTGCGAACTCCGGACGCACCAGCACAAAGTCTAGGGGAGGGTCTGGGTGGGCATCTAACCACGGTGGTGGCTCAGGCTCCGGGCGCGGTTCCCACCCCACCATAATCCATCCTAGCCCCCTCCCTTCAAGAATGTCCACCCTCTTACTTCCCCCACAAAATCCTCCTAATAACATATCTAATAATGACAATACCGGGACAGAGAGATAAACGAAGACAGAGGGATAGATAAAACTATAGAGGTAGATAAAGATAGAGAGGGAGATCAGGATAGAGGGGCAACTCCGGACTGAAAGGCAGCTCCGGACAGAGAGACAGCTCTGGACTGATGGGCAGTTCTGGGTATCTAGCCTTTTCAGGCTGAAGGGCAGCTCATGGCTGACTGACGACTCTCGATGCTCATGGCTGGCTGACGGCTCTCGACGCTCATGGCAGGCTGACTGCTCTCGACGCTCATGGCAGGCTGACGGCTCTCGACGCTCATGGCAGGCTGACGGCTCTCGACGCTCATGGCAGGCTGACGGCTCTCGACGCTCATGGCAGGCTGACGGCTCTCGACGCTCATGGCGCTCTGACGGCTCTGGCTGCTCATGGCGCTCTGACGGCTCTGGCTGCTCATGGCGCTCTGACGGCTCTGGCTGCTCATGGCTCGCTGGCGGCTCTGGCAGATCCTGTCTGGTTGGCGGCTCTGGCAGATCCTGTCTGGTTGGCGGCTCTGGCAGATCCTGTCTGGTTGGCGGCTCTGGCAGATCCTGTCTGGTTGGCGGCTCTGGCAGATCCTGTCTGGTTGGCGGCTCTGGCAGATCCTGTCTGGTTGGCGGCTCTGGCAGATCCTGTCTGGCTGACGGCTCTAGCGGCTCCTGTCTGGCTGACGGCTCTAGCGGCTCCTGTCTGGCTGACGGCTCTGTAGGCTCATGGCAGACGGGCGGCTTTGCAGGCTCATGGCAGACGGGCGGCTTTGCAGGCTCCTGGCAGACGGATGGCTCAGACGGCGCTGGGGAGACGGATGGCTCAGATGGCGCTGGGGAGACGGATGGCTCAGATGGCGCTGGGGAGACGGATGGCTCAGATGGCGCTGGGGAGACGGATGGCTCAGATGGCGCTGGGGAGACGGATGGCTCAGATGGCGCTGGGGAGACGGATGGCTCTGGCCGGATATGGCGCACTGTAGACCTGGTGCGTGGTGCCGGAACTGGAGGCACCGTGCTAATGACAAGCACCTTCCTACTAGTGCGGGGAGCAGGGACAGGGCACACTGTATTCTCAAAGCCTACTCTATCCCTGATGCGTGGTACCGGCACTGGTGACGCCGGGCTGAGGACAAGCACATCAGGATTAGTAGGGGGAGAAGATACAGTTTGTACAGGGCTCTGGAGACGCACTGGTAGCTTAGTGCGTGGTGCCGGAACTGGAGGCACCGGGCTAGATACACGCACTACAGGGAGAGTGCGTGGAGGAGGAACAGGGCTCAGGATACGCACTGGTAGCCTAGTGCGTAGTGTATACACTGTAGGTACTAGGCTGGGGCGGGGAGGTGGTGCCGGAAATACCGGACCGTGGAGACGTACTGGCACTCTTGAGCATTGAGCCTGCCCAACCTTACCTGGTTGAATGCTCCCGGTTGCCCGACCAGTGCGGGGAGGTGGAATAACCCGCACCGGCCTATGTAGGCGAACCGGGGAAACCATGCGTAAAGCAGGTGCCATGTATGCCGGCCCGAGGAGACGCACTGGAGACCAGACGCGTTGAGCCGGCCTCATGACACCTGGCTCAATACCCAATCTAGCCCTCCCAGTGCGGGGAGGTGGAATAACCCGCACTGGGCTATGCACTCGTACAGGAGACACCGTGCGCTCTACTGCGTAACACGGCGCCTGCCCGTACTCCCGCTCTCCACGGTAAGCCTGGGAAGTGGGCGCAGGTCTCCTACCTGCCCTTGGCCCACTATCTCCTAGCCCCCTCCCAAGAAATTTTTGGGAATTACTTACGGGCTTTTTCGGCTTCCGTGCCAGACGCGTTCCCTCATAGCTCCGGTTCCTCTCCCAGGTAGCCTCTGCTCTCCTCAATGCCTCCACCTGTTCCCATGGGAGGCGATCCCTCCCAGCCAGGATCTCCTCCCAAGTGTAGCAACCCTTTCCATCCAAAACATCGTCCCATGTCCATTGCTCCTTTCTCTCCTGTCCCTTACTCCGTTTCGTTTTCCCTTGCCGCTTGGTCTTAGCTGGTTGGTGGGTGATTCTGTAACGGGTGACGCTCTCCTCATCCTCGGATGAGGTGAGGAGAGAGGGATCTGAAGACCAAAACGCAGGCTTTGGGAAATAAGCCATCTTTATTAACACAACGATAAAGATGGCAACACGAAACGAAACAAACACTTGCAAAACTACAAAATAACAAAACGACGTTGACGAGACCTGAACATAAACTTACATAACTAAACATAAACTTACGTACAGGTAACAGACGACATCGAAACGAAAACGAAACAAACAAACGCTACAGTCCTATGTGGTACGAACATAACATACGGACACAGGAGACAATCACCCACAAACAAACAGTGAGAATGCCCTACCTAAATATGACTCTTAATTAGAGGCAAACGCAAACCACCTGCCTCTAATCAAGAGCCATACCAGGCAAACCGAAACCAACCTAGAAACAGATAACATAGAATGCCCACCCAACCTCACGTCCTGACCAACTAACACACAAAAACTAACATAAATAGGTCAGGAACGTGACATCCACACTATGCAGCTGTTATTCTATAGGCTGGGATCCACACTATGCAGCTGTTATTCTATAGGCTGTTATTCTATAGGCTGGGATCCACACTATACAGCTGTTATTCTATAGGCTGGGATCCTCACTATGCAGCTGTTATTCTGTAGGCTGTTATTCTATAGGCTGGGATCCACACTATACAGCTGTTATTCTATAGGCTGGGATCCTCACTATGCAGCTGTTATTCTATAGGCTGGGATCCACACTATGCAGCTGTTATTCTATAGGCTGGGATCCACACTATGCAGCTGTTATTCTATAGGCTGTTATTCTATAGTCTGGGATCCACACTATACAGCTGTTATTCTATAGGCTGGGATCCTCACTATGCAGCTGTTATTCTATAGGCTGTTATTCTATAGGCTGGGATCCACACTATACAGCTGTTATTCTATAGGCTGGGATCCTCACTATGCAACTGTTATTCTATAGGCTGGGATCCACACTATGCAGCTGTTATTCTATAGGCTGGGATCCTCACTATACAGCTGTTATTCTATAGGCTGGGATCCACACTATGCAGCTGTTATTCTATAGGCTGGGATCCTCACTATGCAGCTGTTATTCTATAGGCTGGGATCCTCACTATACAGCTGTTATTCTATAGGCTGGGATCCTCACTATGCAGCTGTTATTCTATAGGCTGGGATCCTCACTATGCAGCTGTTATTCTATAGGCTGGGATCCTCACTATGCAGCTGTTATTCTATAGGCTGGGATCCTCACTATACAGCTGTTATTCTATAGGCTGGGATCCACACTATGTAGCTGTTATTCTATAGGCTGGGATCCTCACTATACAGCTGTTATTCTATAGACTGGGATCCACACAGCTGTTATTCTATAGGCTGGGATCCTCACTATACAGCTGTTATTCTATAGGCTGGGATCCTCACTGTGCAGCTGTTATTCTATAGGCTGGGATCCACACTATGCAGCTGTTATTCTATAGGCTGGGATCCACACTATGCAGCTGTTATTCTATAGGCTGGGATCCTCACTATGCAGCTGTTATTCTATAGGCTGGGATCCACACTATGCAGCTGTTATTCTATAGGCTGGGATCCACACTATGCAGCTGTTATTCTATAGGCTGGGATCCACACTATACAGCTGTTATTCTATAGGCTGGGATCCTCACTATGCAGCTGTTATTCTATAGGCTGGGATCCTCACTATACAGCTGTTATTCTATAGGCTGGGATCCTCACTATACAGCTGTTATTCTATAGGCTGGGATCCACACTATGCAGCTGTTATTCTATAGGCTGGGATCCACACTATGCAGCTGTTATTCTATAGGCTGGGATCCACACTATACAGCTGTTATTCTATAGGCTGGGATCCTCACTATGCAGCTGTTATTCTATAGGCTGGGATCCTCACTATACAGCTGTTATTCTATAGGCTGGGATCCTCACTATACAGCTGTTATTCTATAGGCTGGGATCCACACTATGCAGCTGTTATTCTATAGGCTGGGATCCACACTATGCAGCTGTTATTCTATAGGCTGGGATCCTCACTATGCAGCTGTTATTCTATAGGCTGGGATCCTCAGTATGCAGCTGTTATTCTATAGGCTGGGATCCTCACTATGCAGCTGTTATTCTATAGGCTGGGATCCACACTATACAGCTGTTATTCTATAGGCTGGGATCCACACTATACAGCTGTTATTCTATAGGCTGGGATCCACACTATGCAGCTGTTATTCTATAGGCTGGGATCCACACTATGCAGCTGTTATTCTATAGGCTGGGATCCTCACTATGCAGCTGTTATTCTATAGGCTGGGATCTACACTATGCAGCTGTTATTCTATAGGCTGGGATCCACACTATACAGCTGTTATTCTATAGGCTGGGATCCACACTATACAGCTGTTATTCTATAGGCTGGGATCCACACTATGCAGCTGTTATTCTATAGGCTGGGATCCTCACTATGCAGCTGTTATTCTATAGGCTGGGATCCACACTATGCAGCTGTTATTCTATAGGCTGGGATCCACACTATGCAGCTGTTATTCTATAGGCTGGGATCCACACTATGCAGCTGTTATTCTATAGGCTGGGATCCTCACTATGCAGCTGTTATTCTATAGGCTGGGATCCACACTATACAGCTGTTATTCTATAGGCTGGGATCCACACTATGCAGCTGTTATTCTATAGGCTGGGATCCACACTATGCAGCTGTTATTCTATAGGCTGGGATCCACACTATGCAGCTGTTATTCTATAGGCTGGGATCCACACTATGCAGCTGTTATTCTATAGGCTGGGATCCACACTATGCAGCTGTTATTCTATAGGCTGGGATCCTCACTATGCAGCTGTTATTCTATAGGCTGGGATCCACACTATACAGCTGTTATTCTATAGGCTGGGATCCACACTATACAGCTGTTATTCTATAGGCTGGGATCCTCACTATGCAGCTGTTATTCTATAGGCTGGGATCCACACTATGCAGCTGTTATTCTATAGGCTGGGATCCACACTATGCATCTGTTATTCTATAGGCTGGGATCCACACTATGCAGCTGTTATTCTATAGGCTGGGATCCTCACTATGCAGCTGTTATTCTATAGGCTGGGATCCACACTATACAGCTGTTATTCTATAGGCTGGGATCCACACTATGCAGCTGTTATCCTATAGGCTGGGATCCTCACTATACAGCTGTTATTCTATAGGCTGGGATCCACACTATGCAGCTGTTATTCTATAGGCTGGGATCCTCACTATGTAGCTGTTATTCTATAGGCTGGGATCCACACTATGCAGCTGTTATTCTATAGGCTGGGATCCTCACTATGCAGCTGTTATTCTATAGGCTGTTATTCTATAGGCTGGGATCCACACTATACAGCTGTTATTCTATAGGCTGGGATCCTCACTATGCAACTGTTATTCTATAGGCTGGGATCCACACTATGCAGCTGTTATTCTATATGCTGCGATCCTCATTATACAGCTGTTATTCTATAGGCTGGGATCCACACTATGTAGCTGTTATTCTATAGGCTGGGATCCTCACTATACAGCTGTTATTCTATAGGCTGGGATCCACACTATGCAGCTGTTATTCTATAGGCTGGGATCCTCACTATGCAGCTGTTATTCTATAGGCTGGGATCCACACTATGCAGCTGTTATTCTATAGGCTGGGATCCACACTATACAGCTGTTATTCCATAGGCTGGTATCCACACTATACAGCTGTTATTCTATAGGCTGGGATCCTCACTATACAGCTGTTATTCTATAGGCTGGGATCCACACTATGTAGCTGTTATTCTATAGGCTGGGATCCTCACTATACAGCTGTTATTCTATAGGCTGGGATCCACACAGCTGTTATTCTATAGGCTGGGATCCTCACTATACAGCTGTTATTCTATAGGCTGGGATCCTCACTGTGCAGCTGTTATTCTATAGGCTGGGATCCACACTATGCAGCTGTTATTCTATAGGCTGTTATTCTATAGGCTGGGATCCTCACTATACAGCTGTTATTCTATAGCCTGGGATCCTCACTATACAGCGGTTATTCTATAGGCTGGGATCCACACAGCTGTTATTCTATAGGCTGGGATCCTCACTATACAGCTGTTATTCTATAGGCTGGGATCCTCACTATGCAGCTGTTATTCTATAGGCTGTTATTCTATAGGCTGGGATCCTCACTATGCAGCTGTTATTCTATAGGCTGGGATCCACACTATACAGCTGTTATTCTATAGGCTGTTATTTTATAGGCTGGGATCCTCACTATACAGCTGTTATTCTATAGGCTGTTATTCTATAGGCTGGGATCCTCACTATGTAGCTGTTATTCTATAGGCTGTTATTCTATAGGCTGGGATCCTCACTATACAGCTGTTATTCTATAGGCTGGGATCCACACAGCTGTTATTCTATAGGCTGGGATCCACACTATACAGCTGTTATTCTATAGGCTGGGATCCTCACTATGCAGCTGTTATTCTATAGGCTGGGATCCTCACTATACAGCTGTTATTCTATAGGCTGGGATCCACACTATGTAGCTGTTATTCTATAGGCTGGGATCCTCACTATGCAGCTGTTATTCTATAGGCTGGGATCCTCACTATACAGCTGTTATTCTATAGGCTGGGATCCACACTATGTAGCTGTTATTCTATAGGCTGGGATCCTCACTATGCAGCTGTTATTCTATAGGCTGGGATCCTCACTATACAGCTGTTATTCTATAGGCTGGGATCCTCACTATGCAGCTGTTATTCTATAGGCTGGGATCCACACTATACAGCTGTTATTCTATAGGCTGGGATCCACACTATGCAGCTGTTATTCTATAGGCTGGGATCCACACTATACAGCTGTTATTCTATAGGCTGGGATCCACACTATACAGCTGTTATTCTATAGGCTGGGATCCACACTATACAGCTGTTATTCTATAGGCTGGGATCCTCACTATGCAGCTGTTATTCTATAGGCTGGGATCCTCACTATGCAGCTGTTATTCTATAGGCTGGGATCCACACTATACAGCTGTTATTCTATAGGCTGTTATTCTATAGGCTGGGATCCTCACTATGCAGCTGTTATTCTATAGGCTGGGATCCTCACTATGCAGCTGTTATTCTATAGGCTGGGATCCACACTATACAGCTGTTATTCTATAGGCTGTTATTCTATAGGCTGGGATCCACACTATGCAGCTGTTATTCTATAGGCTGGGATCCACACTATACAGCTGTTATTCTATAGGCTGGGATCCACACTATACAGCTGTTATTCTATAGGCTGGGATCCTCACTATGCAGCTGTTATTCTATAGGCTGGGATCCACACTATGCAGCTGTTATTCTATAGGCTGTTATTCTATAGGCTGGGATCCTCACTATACAGCTGTTATTCTATAGGCTGGGATCCTCACGATGCAGCTGTTATTCTATAGGCTGTTATTCTATAGGCTGGGATCCTCACTATACAGCTGTTATTCTATAGGCTGGGATCCACACTATGCAGCTGTTATTCTATAGGCTGTTATTCTATAGGCTGGGATCCTCACTATACAGCTGTTATTCTATAGGCTGGGATCCTCACTATGCAGCTGTTATTCTATAGGCTGGGATCCACACTATACAGCTGTTATTCTATAGGCCGGGATCCACACTATACAGCTGTTATTCTATAGGCTGGGATCCACACTATGCAGCTGTTATTCTATAGGCTGGGATCCACACTATACAGCTGTTATTCTATAGGCTGGGATCCTCACTATACAGCTGTTATTCTATAGGCTGGGATCCTCACTATGCAGCTGTTATTCTATAGACTGGGATCCACACTATGTAGCTGTTATTCTATAGGCTGGGATCCTCACTATGCAGCTGTTATTCTATAGGCTGGGATCCACACTATGCAGCTGTTATTCTATAGGCTGGGATCCTCACTATGCAGCTGTTATTCTATAGGCTGGGATCCACACTATGCAGCTGTTATTCTATAGGCTGGGATCCACACTATGCAGCTGTTATTCTATAGGCTGGGATCCACACTATACAGCTGTTATTCTATAGGCTGGGATCCTCACTATGCAGCTGTTATTCTATAGGCTGGGATCCACACTATACAGCTGTTATTCTATAGGCTGGGATCCTCACTATACAGCTGTTATTCTATAGGCTGGGATCCTCACTATACAGCTGTTATTCTATAGGCTGGGATCCACACTATGCAGCTGTTATTCTATAGGCTGGGATCCTCACTATGCAGCTGTTATTCTATAGGCTGGGATCCTCACTATGCAGCTGTTATTCTATAGGCTGGGATCCTCACTATGCAGCTGTTATTCTATAGGCTGGGATCCTCACTATACAGCTGTTATTCTATAGGCTGGGATCCACACTAAGCAGCTGTTATTCTATAGGCTGGGATCCACACTATGCAGCAAGTTATTCCATAGGCTGGGATCCTCACTATGCAGCTGTTATTCTATAGGCTGGGATCCTCACTATGCAGCTGTTATTCTATAGGCTGGGATCCACACTATGCAGCTGTTATTCTATAGGCTGGGATCCACACTATGCATCTGTTATTCTATAGGCTGGGATCCACACTATACAGCTGTTATTCTATAGGCTGGGATCCTCACTATGCAGCTGTTATTCTATAGGCTGGGATCCACACTATGCAGCTGTTATTCTATAGGCTGGGATCCACACTATGCAGCTGTTATTCTATAGGCTGGGATCCACACTATGCAGCTGTTATTCTATAGGCTGGGATCCACACTATGCAGCTGTTATTCTATAGGCTGGGATCCACACTATGCAGCTGTTATTCTATAGGCTGGGATCCACACTATGCAGCTGTTATTCTATAGGCTGGGATCCTCACTATACAGCTGTTATTCTATAGGCTGGGATCCACACTATGCAGCTGTTATTCTATAGGCTGGGATCCACACTATGCAGCTGTTATTCTATAGGCTGGGATCCACACTATGCAGCTGTTATTCTATAGGCTGGGATCCTCACTATACAGCTGTTATTCTATAAGCTGGGATCCACACTAAGCAGCTGTTATTCTATAGGCTGGGATCCACACTATGCAGCTGTTATTCTATAGGCTGGGATCCTCACTATGCAGCTGTTATTCTATAGGCTGGGATCCTCACTATGCAGCTGTTATTCTATAGGCTGGGATCCTCACTATACAGCTGTTATTCTATAGGCTGGGATCCTCACTATGCAGCTGTTATTCTATAGGCTGGGATCCACACTATGCAGCTGTTATTCTATAGGCTGGGATCCACACTATGCAGCTGTTATTCTATAGGCTGGGATCCTCACTATGCAGCTGTTATTCTATAGGCTGGGATCCACACTATACAGCTGTTATTCTATAGGCTGGGATCCACACTATGCAGCTGTTATTCTATAGGCTGGGATCCACACTAAGCAGCTGTTATTCTATAGGCAGGGATCCTCACTATACAGCTGTTATTCTATAGGCTGGGATCCACACCATGCAGCTGTTATTCTATAGGCTGGGATCCCCACTATACAGCTGTTATTCTATAGGCTGGGATCCACAATATACAGCTGTTATTCTATAGGCTGGGATCCACACTATGCAGCTGTTATTCTATAGGCTGGGATCCACACTATACAGCTGTTATTCTATAGGCTGGGATCCACACTATGCAGCTGTTATTCTATAGGCTGGGATCCCCACTATACAGCTGTTATTCTATAGGCTGGGATCCACACAATACAGCTGTTATTCTATAGGCTGGGATCCACACTATGCAGCTGTTATTCTATAGGCTGGGATCCTCACTATGCAGCTGTTATTCTATAGGCTGGGATCCACACTATACAGCTGTTATTCTATAGGCTGGGATCCACACTATGCAGCTGTTATTCTATAGGCTGGGATCCACACTATGCAGCTGTTATTCTATAGGCTGGGATCCACACTATGCAGCTGTTATTCTATAGGCTGGGATCCACACTATACAGCTGTTATTCTATAGGCTGGGATCCTCACTATGCAGCTGTTATTCTATAGGCTGGGATCCACACTATACAGCTGTTATTCTATAGGCTGGGATCCTCACTATGCAGCTGTTGCAAGAGCGCATTTTTCACTGGCTGTCCACTGGTTTCAAAAACAATAATTTATAGTTAGCTTAAACTCTTGTAGTCAACCATTACTCGGTTCAAATACACATTTAGATTTGTGAACAGCCGTCCACAACAACCACAATAGGTAAGGCACAAATAGCTAAATGAGAGAGCAGCAGTGTGATTCACATCAATGCTCTATGTAGATGTCAATAAGAGGTGATCAATAAGAGGTGATATCCGTATCGCCGTAGACTACACCACCGCTCTCGTCCTGACCTCCAAGCGTTTATTCAAGTTGTATAATCTTTGGATGCCGACAGCAGTCACACCGTTGGTAGACATAGCTTGGACTGTAGCCTACAAAAACCTATTCCTGCTCTTTTCCCACGATCCATCAAATGCATTTGGTGTGTCATCATAGTGGTCTCTGACTTGTGGTCAGACTTGTTCGGGTGGAACAAACTTAAACTAGCTGATTTGAATGTTGTCATTGAGAAAACTGTAGTGTCAAAGATTTTTTTTTTCCCCCCCGCAAAGCATCCTTTCTGAATTTAAAAGTCATCTTTTCAAAAGTATCAATTTTGATTACAATATTTTTGCTGGCAACGTAACAGAATACAGTTACTGTTTCTTTGGTAATCCTTTACGATATCCGTTACTCCCCTGACCTGTCCGGTGGATGGATTATCTTGACAAAGGAGAAATGCTCAAAAACAGGGATGTCAACACATTTGTGAACATTTGAGAGAAATAAGCTTTTTGTGCAAATGTACAATTTCTGGGATCGTTTATTTCAGCTCATGAAATATGGGACCAAAACTTTACATGTTGTGTTTCTATTTTTGTTCAGTATATATCATTTCTGTTCCCTCCATTGATCCTCTGTAATATAGTCAATGTTCCTGTCCGTTGAGTCTGATGAATGTTAATGTCCCCGCATATGGATGAGGTCAGATAACTGATTGGAGGGCTGTGATTGGTTGAGCCAGTAGGACACAATAGAGCCTCTTCCTTTGTGGTGTCCAGGTGCAGACACTTCAAGGCATGAAGAGAGGTGGGGGTTCTCTGTCCTCTTCAACACTGCAACAAACACACCGGACCACCCACAGAAGAACAAACAGTCCAGAAAGGAGTAACTCTTCTCCAGCCTGTTTTAAAACACCCACTGGTCACTGAAGAGAAGATGTCACAGAGCTACAGAGGAGCCACTCTCCTCCAGCCTGTTTTAAACATTACCACCCAGTACAATGATTGTGCTTTATGTTATCTTTATTTTATCTTAAAGACTTTAAATGCCCACATCATTTTCTTGGAATAAAACAGAAAAAAAACGAAACCATATATACTGTAAACATTCACATATTATTTGATTAAAAAGGTATCCCTTAGTTAGTAAACTTACCGCTAAAGTTCACAGTTGATTATGAACAGAACAAACCTGTATAACAGTGGGTTGATCTATGTTCAATTCATCACTCGTCCCAAATGGTACCCTATTCCCAATAGTGCACTACTTTTGACCAGGGCCAATAGGACTCAGGTCAAAGGTAGTGCCCTATATAGGGGCTAGAGTGCCATTCGGACACATGATTTCCCAACCCTCCTGGGGAAACACCAGGCTGCACGTATTAGTTCTAGCCCTGCCCTATTTGGCACCTAGGTCAGCTGGCCAAGGGCTTGGCGGTGAGGTAATCAGGTGTGTTAGTATAGGGCTGGAACAAAGATGTGGACTGTCTGGTCTCCCAAGAAGAAGGTTGAGACAATTAGAAGTACTGTACCACCATGAAGCATGATAGCCAGACCGAGGAGCCAAACCGAGGACTGCACACGGCTACATCCCGACTCTCCAACCTTCTCCCAAAGGATGCACTTGCACACTCCACATCGTGGATTAAAGGCTAGAGGGAGTTTCCACCATTGTGAAATCCATGACCGTTTGCACCTGTGCACTTCAGAAGAAAGGTAGAGAATCGGGACACAGTCAACCTGTCCATCCTTGCCTCATAAAAGTCTAGCTCATCAAAGAGAGTCAACCTGTCCTTCTCTGATTCATTAAGTCATGTGATTCCTTCCCCGTCCATCGTGATAGAAGATGAACCTAACCTGAGGACTAGTGTTTTTCCTTCCCCACTCATGATGATAGATGAACCTAACCTGAGGACTAGTGTAAGATCCAAAGCCTTTAGCTCTGTGGACTAATGTGGTCTTGAGGCACTCAAATGACTCTGGTTCGATACCCGGTTTGTTTGGTCACGTCTGGAATGAATAAACACAAACCTCATGCAATCCTTCAGCCAATTAGAAGGACAGGTCTCCCCAGCACCCTGTTCCCTATATAGTGCACTACTTTAGATCAGGTCTCCCCAGCACCCTGTTCCCTATATAGTGCACTACTTTAGATCAGGTCTCCCCAGCACCCTGTTCCCTATATAGTGCACTACTTTAGACCAAGGCCCATTAGCACCCTGTTCCCTATATAGTGCACTACTTTAGATCAGGTCTCCCCAGCACCCTGTTCCCTATATAGTGCACTACTTTAGACCAAGGCCCATTAGCACCCTGTTCCCTATATAGTGCACTACTTTAGATCAGGGCCCATTAGCACCCTGTTCCCTATATAGTGCACTACTTTAGATCAGGGCCCATTAACACCCTGTTCCCTATATAGTGCACTACTTTAGACCAAGGCCCATTAGCACCCTGTTCCCTATATAGTGCACTACTTTAGACCAAGGCCCATTAGCACCCTGTTCCCTATATAGTGCACTACTTTAGACCAAGGCCCATTAGCACCCTGTTCCCTATATAGTGCACTACTTTAGACCATTGCCCATTAGCACCCTGTTCCCTATATAGTGCACTACTTTAGATCAGGGCACATTAGAACCCTATTCTCTACAGTACACTAGGGTGCCATTCCTGATGCAGACGTGGTGAACACTATTGCCTGGGGGAGAGATGATGTCACAACAGGATCTGATGTCAAGGCACTTCCCCAGAGAGAGAGGGTCTTGTCTTTCGGTGTCTGTGAGGCACCAACATATTAAACTAGATAACAGAATAATGTCATTATTAAACACTTGGCAAGTTCAATTTAAGTTAGAGAACTGGATTTCTAAATAATAATAATAACACTGTTTATTTGGTAGGTTTGGTGTCACTTTTAAGCTGGCGAGCCTGGTCTGTTGCTGAGCTGGCGAGCCTGGTCTGTTGCTGAGCTGGCGAGCCTGGTCTGTTGCTGAGCTGGCGAGCCTGATCTGTTGCTGAGCTGGCGAGAGCCTGGTCTGTTGCTGAGCTGGCGAGCCTGGTCTGTTGCTGAGCTGGCGAGCCTGGTCTGTTGCTGAGCTGGCGAGCCTGGTCTGTTGCTGAGCTGGCGAGCCTGGTCTGTTGCTGAGCTGGCGAGCCTGGTCTGTTGCTGAGCTGGCGAGCCTGGTCTGTTGCTGAGCTGGCGAGCCTGGTCTGTTGCTGAGCTGGCGAGCCTGGTCTGTTGCTGAGCTGGCGAGCCTGGTCTGTTGCTGAGCTGGCGAGCCTGATCTGTTGCTGAGCTGGCGAGAGCCTGGTCTGTTGCTGAGCTGGCGAGCCTGGTCTGTTGCTGAGCTGGCGAGCCTGGTCTGTTGCTGAGCTGGCGAGCCTGATCTGTTGCTGAGCTGGCGAGAGCCTGGTCTGTTGCTGAGCTGGCGAGCCTGGTCTGTTGCTGAGCTGGCGAGCCTGGTCTGTTGCTGAGCTGGCGAGCCTGGTCTGTTGCTGAGCTGGCGAGCCTGGTCTGTTGCTGAGCTGGCGAGCCTGGTCTGTTGCTGAGCTGGCGAGCCTGGTCTGTTGCTGAGCTGGCGAGCCTGATCTGTTGCTGAGCTGGCGAGAGCCTGGTCTGTTGCTGAGCTGGCGAGCCTGGTCTGTTGCTGAGCTGGCGGGCCTGGTCTGTTGCTGAGCTGGCGAGCCTGGTCTGTTGCTGAGCTGGCGAGCCTGATCTGTTGCTGACCTGGCGAGAGCCTGGTCTGTTGCTGACCTGGCGAGAGCCTGGTCTGTTGCTGAGCTGACGAGCCTGGTCTGTTGCTGAGCTGGCGAGCCTGGTCTGTTGCTGAGCTGGCGAGCCTGGTCTGTTGCTGAGCTGGCGAGCCTGGTCTGTTGCTGAGCTGGCGAGAGCCTGGTCTGTTGCTGAGCTGGCGAGCCTGGTCTGTTGCTGAGCTGGCGAGAGCCTGGTCTGTTGCTGAGCTGGCGAGCCTGGTCTGTTGCTGAGCTGGCGAGAGCCTGGTCTGTTGCTGAGCTGGCGAGAGCCTGGTCTGTTGCTGAGCTGGCGAGCCTGGTCTGTTGCTGAGCTGGCGAGAGCCTGGTCTGTTGCTGAGCTGGCGAGAGCTTGGTCTGTTGCTGAGCTGTCTGCATCTGGTAGTCCCTTTTGATTAGAAACTCATCTGGCTTTCGAGACGCAGCACTAAGTGTGAAATATACTGTAAGGGACCTGGTACACAGATTAAGCCTAGTCCTGTATCAAACACCAATCTCATTTGAGAAACTTTATTGAAAGTGTTTTTGTCACCCAGGAATAGGCTTAATCTCTGTTTGGAAAACTGGCCACAACTGTGGAGCCGTTGCAGTGTCACCCCGCTGTTCTACTGGCCATCAGGAGAAACTACTGTTAACAGATCATTATCTAGCCCTAACTGGACTACTGTTAACAGATCATTATGTAGCCCTAACTGGACTACTGTTAACAGATCATTATCTAGCCCTAACTGGACTACTGTTAACAGATCATTATCTAGCCCTAACTGGACTACTGTTAACAGATCATTATCTAGCCCTAACTGGACTACTGTTAACAGATCATTATCTAGCCCTAACTGGACTACTGTTAACAGATCATTATCTAGCCCTAACTGGACTACTGTTAACAGATCATTATCTAGCCCTATCTGGACGACTGTTAACAGATCATTATCTAGCCCTAACTGGACTACTGTTAACAGATCACTATCTAGCCCTAACTGGACTACTGTTAACAGATCATTATCTAGCCCTAACTGGACTACTGTTAACAGATCATTATCTAGCCCTATCTGGACTACTGTTAACAGATCATTATCTAGCCCTAACTAGACTACTGTTAACAGATCATTATCTAGCCCTAACTGGACTACTGTTAACAGATCATTATCTAGCCCTAACTGGACTACTGTTAACAGATCATTATCTAGCCCTAACTGGACTACTGTTAACAGATCATTATCTAGCCCTAACTGGACTACTATTAACAGATCATTATCTAGCCCTAACTGGACTACTGTTAACAGATCATTATCTAGCCCTAACTGGACTACTGTTAACAGATCATTATCTAGCCCTAACTGGACTACTGTTAACAGATCATTATCTAGCTCTAACTGGACTACTACACCGGCTCTGATGCTCATCGAATGTGGCATGGCTTGCAAACTATTACGGATTACAAAGGGAAGCCCAGCCGTGAGCTGCCGAGTGATGCGTGCCTACCAGATGAGCTAAATGACTTATATGCACGTTTTGAGTCAAGTAACACTTAATCATGCATGAGAGCACCGGCTGTTCCGGACGACTGTGTGATCACACTCTCCGTATTCGATGTGCGTAAGACCTTTTCAACAGGTCAACATTCACAAGGCCGCAGGGCCAGACCGATTACCAGGACTTGTACTCAGAGCATGGGCTGACCAACTGGCAAGTGTCTTCACTGATATTTTTAACCTCTCCCTATCTGTAATACCGTCAAGGTAATCTGCCTAAATTACTCCCGACCTGTAGCACTCACATCTGTAGCCATGAAGTGCTTTGAAAGGCTGGTCATGGCTCACATCAACATTATCATCCCAGAAACCAGCAGTATACCACCCTGCATCCCACTGCTGGCTTGCTTCTGAAGCTAAGCAGGGTTGGTCCTGGCCTGTCCCTGGATGGGAGACCAGATACTGCTGGAAGTGGTGTTGGAGGGCCAGTGCTGTTCATTGACTACAGCTCAGCGTTCAACACCATAGTGCTCACTAAGCTAAGGACCCTGGGACTAAACGCCTCCCTCTGCAACTGGATCCTGGACTTCCTGACGGGCCGCTCACAGGTGGTGAGGGTAGGTAGCAACATATTCACCACGCTGATCTTCAACACAGGTTCAGTCCCCTCCTGTACTCCCTGTTCAGCCACGACTGCGTGGCCAAGTACAACTCCAACACCATCCTTACGTTTGCTGACGACACAACGGTGGTAGACCTGATCATCGACAACGATAATACAGCCTATAGGGAGGAGGCCAGAGACCTGGCAGTGTGGTGCCAGGACAACAACCTCAACTTCACCAAGACAAAGGAGTTGATTGTGGACTACGGGAAACTGAGCACACCCCCATTCACATCAACAGGGCTGTAGTGGAGTGGGTCGAGAGCTTCAAGTTCCTCGGGGTCCACATCACTAAGGACCTATCATGGTCCAAACACACCAACACAGTAGTGAGGAGGGCACGACAATGCCTCTCCCCCCTCAGGAGGCTGAAAAGATTTGGCATTGGCTTTCAGATCCTCAAAAAGCTCTACAGCTGCACCATTGAGAGCATCTTGACTGGCTGTATCACCGCTTGGTACGGCAACTGTTTGGCATCCAACCACAAGGTGCTACAGAGGGTAGTGGGTACGGCAACTGCTTGGCATCCAACCACAAGGTGCTACAGAGGGTAGTGGGTACGGCCCAGTATATCAATGGGGCTGAGCTCCCTGCCATCCAGGACCTCTATACCAGGTGGTGTCAGAGGAAGGCCCTACAAATTGTCAAACACTACAGCTACATAGACTGTTCTCTCTGCTGCCGCATGGCAAGCACTACCGATACACCAAGTCTGGAACCAACAGGACCCTGAACAGCTTCTACCTCCAAGCCATAAGATAGTTAGTCCGGGTAGCTATTGGTTAACTATTTAACTATCTGCATTGACCCTTTTTGCAATAACTTTTTTTGACTCGTCACATACGCTGCTGTTACTGTTTATCCCTCCCTATATGTACATATCTACCTCGACTACCTCGTACCCCTGCACACTGACTTGGTACTGGTACATTACTCATTGACTTGGAACTGGTACCCCATGTATATAGGCTAGTTATCATTACTCATTGACTTGATACTGGTACCCCATGTATATAGGCTAGTTATCATTACTCATTGACACGGTACTGGTACCCTGTGTATATAGCCTAGTTATCATTACTCATTGACTTGATACTGGTACCCCATGTATATAGCCTAGTTATCATTACTCATTGTGTATTTATTATTACTTTTATATTATTTTTATATTTTCTCTCTCTGCATTGTTGGGAAGGGCCCGTAAGTAAGCATTTCACTGTTAGTCTACACCTGTTTACGAAGCATGTGACGAATAGAATTTGCTTTGATTATTCCCATAGATTATAATGTAGTAGTGCTCTATGTAGGGGATAGGGAGCCATTTTGGAGGAAATACATGTATAACCTAGACTTGACTTGGGAAAGTCCCAAACTGCACCCGATTGCCTATATAGTTCACTACTTTAGACCAGGGCCCATTAGGTAGTGCACTATATAGTTCACTACTTTAGACCAGGGCCCAGTAGGTAGTGCACTATATAGTTCACTACTTTAGACCAGGGCCCATTAGGTAGTGCACTATATAGTTCACTACTTTAGACCAGGGCCCATTAGGTAGTGCACTATATAGTTCACTACTTTAGACCAGGGCCCAGTAGGTAGTGCACTATATAGTTCACTACTTTAGACCAGGGCCCATTAGGTAGTGCACTATATAGTTCACTACTTTAGACCAGGGCCCATTAGGTAGTGCACTATATAGTTCACTACTTTAGACCAGGGCCCATTAGGTAGTGCACTATATAGTTCACTACTTTAGACCAGGGCCCATTAGGTAGTGCACTATATAGTTCACTACTTTAGACCAGGGCCCATTAGGTAGTGCACTATATAGTTCACTACTTTAGACCAGGGCCCATTAGGTAGTGCACTATATAGTTCACTACTTTAGACCAGGGCCCATTAGGTAGTGCACTATATAGTTCACTACTTTAGACCAGGGCCCATTAGGTAGTGCACTATATAGTGAATATGGTATCAATTGGGACACTCGCTTGATTCTCATATGCAGTTTACCCACAATTCCCTTTTGTCTATTTACAAACGCATAAATATATTTAACATTGCCCACAAGTAGGCGCCATTTGTCCGTCCAAACAATTATACAGAAAATAAACAATCATAACACACAATAAAATAACTTGTACACAAATTAAATGTAGATAATTTTTTTCTAAAACAAACCTTACATGAATATAATATTCCTTTGGAGTGTGTTGATCTGGAGAAGTAATGGTGGTGTGAAGTAGAGCCCTGGGGGGATGGAGACTTAAAGGAGTAGAGCCACTGTGGAATAGAGAGCTGGGACCGTAGAGCCCTAGGTGGAGTAGAACCCTCACCCTCAGGACAGTAGAGCCCTAGGTGGAGTAGAACCCTCACCCTCAGGACAGTAGAGCCCTAGGTGGAGTAGAACCCTCAGGACAGTAGAGCCCTAGGTGGAGTAGAACCCTCAGGACAGTAGAGCCCTAGGTGGAGTAGAA
This sequence comes from Salvelinus fontinalis, assembly GCF_029448725.1. Taxonomy (NCBI): domain Eukaryota; kingdom Metazoa; phylum Chordata; class Actinopteri; order Salmoniformes; family Salmonidae; genus Salvelinus; species Salvelinus fontinalis. The sequence goes on along the minus strand of NC_074681.1, from coordinate 10,058,865 downwards.
CCCTCAGGACAGTAGAGCCCTAGGTGGAGTAGAACCCTCACCCTCAGGACAGTAGAGCCCTAGGTGGAGTAGAACCCTCACCCTCAGGACAGTAGAGCCCTAGGTGGAGTAGAACCCTCACCCTCAGGACAGTAGAGCCCTAGGTGGAGTAGAACCCTCACCCTCAGGACAGTAGAGCCCTAGGTGGAGTAGAACCCTCACCCTCAGGACAGTAGAGCCCTAGGTGGAGTAGAACCCTCAGGACTGTAGAACACTAGGTGGAGTAGAACCCTCAGGACCGTGGAGCCACTGTGGAATAGAGAGCTGGGACCGTCGAGCCCTAGGTGGAGTAGAACCCTCACCCTCAGGACAGTAGAGCCCTAGGTGGAGTAGAACCCTCACCCTCAGGACAGTAGAGCCCTAGGTGGAGTAGAACCCTCAGGGCAGTAGAGCCCTAGGTGGAGTAGAACCCTCAGGACAGTAGAGCCCTAGGTGGAGTAGAACCCTCAGGACAGTAGAGCCCTAGGTGGAGTAGAACCCTCAGGACAGTAGAGCCCTAGGTGGAGTAGAACCCTTAGGACAGTAGAGCCCTAGGAGGAATAGAACCCTCAGGACAGTAGAGCTCTAGGTGGAGTAGAACCCTCAGGACAGTAGAGCCCTAGGTGGAGTAGAACCCTCAGGACAGTAGAGCCCTAGGTGGAGTAGAACCCTCAGGGCAGTAGAGCCCTAGGTGGAGTAGAACCCTCAGGGCAGTAGAGCCCTAGGTGGAGTAGAACCCTCAGGGCAGTAGAGCCCTAGGTGGAGTAGAACCCTCAGGACAGTAGAGCCCTATGTGGAATAGAGCCCTTGGGGAGTAAAGCCCTCGGGAGAGTAGAGCCCTCACCCTCAGAGGAGCTGAGCCCAGTAGAATAGAGCCTTCAGTGTCTTTAGTCACATGCTCTACACTCCTGGAGAGCTACTGGGTGTGCAGGCAGTTATAGCACACCTAATAGCTCTCCAGGAGGAAAGTTGGCCACCCCTTCTCTACACTAACATTCAAACCAAATGAAAATGAGAAAAGAGAGACGAACCCAGGTTTGTTGTCACCTAAGACTCTAGAACACAGAGTGTTGACTTATGACTCGGAGACCTACTCTGAGAGTGCTGAGTTAGGACTCGGAGACCTGCTCTGAGAGTGCTGAGTCAGGACTCAGTGGCCTGCTCTGAGAGTGCTGAGTCAGGACTCAGTGGCCTGCTCTGAGAGGGCTGAGTAAGGACTCGGGGGCCTGCTCTGAGAGTGCTGAGTAAGGACTCGGGGGCCTGCTCTGTGAGTACTGAGTAAGGACTCGGGGGCCTGCTCTGAGAGTGCTGAGTAAGGACTCAGGGGCCTGCTCTGAGAGGGCTGAGTAAGGACTCGGGGGCCTGCTCTGAGAGGGCTGAGTAAGGACTCGGGGGCCTGCTCTGAGAGGGCTGAGTAAGGACTCAGGGGCCTGCTCTGAGAGTGCTGAGTAAGGACTCGGGGGCCTGCTCTGTGAGTACTGAGTAAGGACTCGGGGGCCTGCTCTGAGAGTGCTGAGTAAGGACTCGGGGGCCTGCTCTGAGAGGGCTGAGTAAGGACTCGGGGGCCTGCTCTGAGAGTGCTGAGTAAGGACTCGGGGGCCTGCTCTGTGAGTGCTGAGTAAGGACTCGGGGGCCTGCTCTGAGAGTGCTGAGTAAGGACTCGGGGGCCTGCTCTGTGAGTACTGAGTAAGGACTCGGGGGCCTGCTCTGAGAGTGCTGAGTAAGGACTCGGGGGCCTGCTCTGAGAGTGCTGAGTAAGGACTCAGGGGCCTGCTCTGAGAGGGCTGAGTTAGGACTCGGGGGCCTGCTCTGTGAGTGCTGAGTTAGGACTCAGGGGCTTGCTCTGAGAGTGCTGAGTCAGGACTCAGTGGCCTGCTCTGAGAGTGCTGAGTAAGGACTCAGGGACCTGCTCTGAGAGGGCTGAGTTAGGACTCGGGGGCCTGCTCTGAGAGGGAGTTGAGCAGGTTCTTGTAGGCGTGTGAGTTCATGTATCGGGGGTAGGAGTCTCTTTGCATCAGCGTGTAGATCTGCACCTGAGCATCAACGAAGGTCTGGGACGACGGCTCCAACATGTTCTTGTTGATCACCTCCCGAACACGGGAGTCCAGACTCACCTGGGGAAACACAGCATGGAGAGACTAGATACATATAATATCACATGAAGAAGAAGGAGGAGAAGTCTCACTCACCTCTTTGGGTGAGAGGATGGAGATGTAGTCCTCGTAGATGAGCCGTGCCTTCTCCTCAATGGAGGTCTTGTTGGTTTCCTTGGTGAACTCCTCACAAGCCAGCCAGAACAACATGTTCTCCTCACTGAACTCTGTACACAGGAACAACCTAAATGCCACTCGGCCAGCAGCGCACGACATCAGTCGGTCAAACGACTGGGCCCAGGAACGGACCTCCTCCAGAGTGGGAGGCGGGCTGCTGAGAACACAAACCAATCAGAGAACAACAGCGGGCAATAACACACTGGACTAACAGGGGCTGATACAGCTTCACCAACACCAGGTAGGGCACTAACACAGTTTCACCAACACAGTTTCACCAACACCAGGTATGGCACTAACACAGTTTCACCAACACCAGGTATGGCACTAAGACAGTTTCACCAACACCAGGTATTGCACTAACACAGCTTCACCAACACCAGGTATTGCACTAACACAGTTTCACCAACACCAGGTATTGCACTAACACAGTTTCACCAACACCAGGTATTGCACTAACACAGCTTCACCAACACCAGGTATTGCACTAACACAGTTTCACCAACACCAGGTATTGCACTAACACAGCTTCACCAACACCAGGTATGGCACTAACACAGTTTCACCAACACCAGGTATGGCACTAACACAGTTTCACCAACACCAGGTATTGCACTAACACAGCTTCACCAACACCAGGTATGGCACTAACACAGTTTCACCAACACCAGGTAGGGCACTAACACAGTTTCACCAACACCAGGTATGGCACTAACACAGTTTCACCAACACAGTTTCACCAACACCAGGTATGGCACTAACACAGTTTCACTAACACAGTTTCACCAACACCAGGTATGGCACTAACACAGTTTCACCAACACAGTTTCACCAACACCAGGTATGGCACTAACACTGTTTCACCAACACCAGGTAGGGCACTAACACAGTTTCACCAACACAGTTTCACCAACACCAGGTATGGCACTAACACAGTTTCACCAACACAGTTTCACCAACACCAGGTAGGGCACTAACACAGTTTCACCAACACCAGGTAAGGCACTAACACAGTTTCACCAACACTAGGTATTGCACTAACACAGCTTCACCAACACAGCGTCACCAACACCAGGTAGGGCACTAACACAGTTTCACCAACACCAGGTAGGGCACTAACACAGTTTCACCAACACCAGGTAGGGCACTAACACAGTTTCACCAACACAGCGTCACCAACACCAGGTAGGGCACTAACACAGTTTCACCAACACCAGGTAAGGCACTAACACAGTTTCACCAACACCAGGTATGGCACTAACACAGCGTCACCAACACCAGGTAGGGCACTAACACAGTTTCACCAACACAGCGTCACCAACACCAGGTATGGCACTAACACAGTTTCACCAACACCAGGTATGGCACTAACACAGTTTCACCAACACCAGGTATGGCACTAACACAGTTTCACCAACACCAGGTATGGCACTAACACAGTTTCACCAACACCAGGTATGGCACTAACACAGTTTCACCAACACCAGGTAAGGCACTAACACAGTTTCACCAACACCAGGTATGGCACTAACACAGTTTCACCAACACCAGGTAAGGCACTAACACAGTTTCACCAACACCAGGTATGGCACTAACACAGCTTCACCAACACCAGGTATGGCACTAACACAGTTTCACCAACACAGTTTCACCAACACCAGGTATGGCACTAACACAGTTTCACCAACATAGTTTCACCAACACCAGGTAGGGCACTAACACAGCTTCACCAACACCAGGTAGGGCACTAACACACTGGACAAACAGGTGCTGATACAGCTTCACCCACACCAGGTAGGGAACTAACACAGCTTCACCAACACCAGGTAGGGCACTAACACAGTTTCACCAACACCAGGTAGGGCACTAACACACTGGACTAACAGGTGCTGATACAGCTTCACCAACACCAGGTAGGGAACTAACACAGCTTCACCAACACCAGGTATTGCACTAACACAGTTTCACCAACACCAGGTAAGGCACTAACACAGTTTCACCAACACCAGGTATGGCACTAACACTGTTTCACCAACACCAGGTATGGCACTAACACAGTTTCACCAACACCAGGTAAGGCACTAACACAGTTTCACCAACACCAGGTATGGCACTAACACTGTTTCACCAACACCAGGTATGGCACTAACACTGTTTCACCGACACCAGGTATGGCACTAACACAGTTTCACCAACACCAGGTATTGCACTAACACAGTTTCACCAAAACAGCTTCACCAACACCAGGTAAGGCACTAACACAGTTTCACCAACACCAGGTATGGCACTAACACAGTTTCACCAACACCAGGTAAGGCACTAACACAGTTTCACCAACACCAGGTATGGCACTAACACTGTTTCACCAACACCAGGTATGGCACTAACACTGTTTCACCAACACCAGGTAAGGCACTAACACAGTTTCACCAACACCAGGTATGGCACTAACACTGTTTCACCAACACCAGGTAAGGCACTAACACAGTTTCACCAACACCAGGTATGGCACTAACACTGTTTCACCAACACCAGGTAAGGCACTAACACAGTTTCACCAACACCAGGTATGGCACTAACACAGTTTCACCAACACCAGGCAAGGCACTAACACAGCTTCACCAACACCAGGTATGGCACTAACACAGTTTCACCAACACAGCTTCACCAACACCAGGTATGGCACTAACACAGTTTCACCAACACCAGTTATGGCACTAACACAGTTTCACCAACACCAGGTATGGCACTAACACAGTTTCACCAACACCAGGTATGGCACTAACACAGTTTCACCAACACAGCGTCACCAACACCAGGTATGGCAGTAACACAGTTTCACCAACACAGTTTCACCGACACCAGGTAGGGCACTAACACAGTTTCACCAACACAGCGTCACCAACACCAGGTATGGCACTAACACAGTTTCACCAACACAGCTTCACCAACACCAGGTATGGCACTAACACAGTTTCACCAACACAGCTTCACCAACACCAGGTATGGCAGTAACACAGTTTCACTAACACAGTTTCACCAACACCAGGTATGGCACTAACACAGTTTCACCAACACCAGGTATGGCACTAACACAGTTTCACCAACACAGCTTCACCAACACCAGGTATGGCAGTAACACAGTTTCACTAACACAGTTTCACCAACACCAGGTATGGCACTAACACAGTTTCACCAACACCAGGTATGGCACTAACACAGTTTCACCAACACAGCTTCACCAACACCAGGTATGGCACTAACACAGTTTCACCAACACAGCTTCACCAACACCAGGTATGGCACTAACACAGTTTCACCAACACAGCTTCACCAACACCAGGTATGGCAGTAACACAGTTTCACTAACACAGTTTCACCAACACCAGGTATGGCACTAACACAGTTTCACCAACACAGTTTCACCAACACCAGGTATGGCACTAACACAGTTTCACCAACACAGCTTCACCAACACCAGGTATGGCACTAACACAGTTTCACTAACACAGTTTCACCAACACCAGGTATGGCACTAACACAGTTTCACCAACACCAGGTATGGCACTAACACAGTTTCACCAACACAGCTTCACCAACACCAGGTAAGGCACTAACACAGTTTCACCAACACAGTTTCACCAACACCAGGTATGGCACTAACACAGTTTCACCAACACAGCTTCACCAACACCAGGTATGGCACTAACACAGTTTCACCAACACAGCTTCACCAACACCAGGTAGGGCACTAACACAGTTTCACCAACACAGCTTCACCAACACCAGGTATGGCACAAACACAGTTTCACCAACACAGCTTCACCAACACCAGGTAAGGCACTAACACAGTTTCACCAACACAGTTTCACCAACACCAGGTATGGCACTAACACAGTTTCACCAACACAGCTTCACCAACACCAGGTATGGCACTAACACAGTTTCACCAACACAGCTTCACCAACACCAGGTAGGACACTAACACAGTTTCACCAACACAGCTTCACCAACACCAGGTATGGCACTAACACAGTTTCACCAACACAGCTTCACCAACACCAGGTAAGGCACTAACACAGTTTCACCAACACCAGGTAGGGAACTAACACAGCTTCACCAACACCAGGTATGGCACTAACACAGTTTCACCAACACAGCTTCACCAACACCAGGTATGGCAGTAACACAGTTTCACTAACACAGTTTCACCAACACCAGGTATGGCACTAACACAGTTTCACCAACACCAGGTATGGCACTAACACAGTTTCACCAACACAGCTTCACCAACACCAGGTAAGGCACTAACACAGTTTCACCAACACCAGGTATGGCACTAACACAGTTTCACCAACACCAGGTAAGGCACTAACACAGTTTCACCAACACCAGGTATTGCACTAACACAGCTTCACCAACACCAGGTATGGCAGTAACACAGTTTCACCAACACCAGGTAGGGCACTAACACAGTTTCACCAACACCAGGTATGGCACTAACACAGTTTCACCAACACCAGGTATGGCACTAACACAGTTTCACCAACACAGTTTCACCAACACCAGGTATGGCACTAACACAGTTTCACCAACACAGTTTCACCAACACCAGGTATGGCACTAACACAGTTTCACCAACACCAGGTAAGGCACTAACACAGCTTCACCAACACTAGGTATTGCACTAACACAGCTTCACCAACACCAGGTAAGGCACTAACACAGTGCTAACAATTAAGCCCTTGATCAGTTATCCAATGTACTAATGCAGGGCTACAAACTTGGACTGGAGGTGAGCAACTCAACAGAACTCATCTTTCACATTCTCTACACAGAAATACTGCTGTGACTAACCTGTCTTCGCAGTCGGCAGTCCCCTCAGCCTTGAGGTCGTAGGACGCCCGCCGGTTCCTCTCCTTACGCTCCTCGTTCCTACAGGACGATGGGCATCAAGACAGAGATCAGACTTACCCTAACCCTACATCTAGTAGTGAATATAAATTATGTACCAGTCAGGACATATATTCACTGACCCTATCAACCTCATAGTGATGCACATAGAGTCAACTGTGTGATGATGTACTATATGGTGATGTACTGTACTGTACTATAGGGTGATGTACTGTAGTGTACTATAGGGTGATGTACTGTAGTGCACTATATGGTGATGTACTGTAGTGTACTATAGGGTGATGTACTGTAGTGTACTATATGGTGATGTACTGTAGTGTACTATAGGGTGATGTACTGTAGTGTACTATAGGGTGATGTACTATAGTGTACTATAGGGTGATGTACTGTAGTGTACTATAGGGTGATGTACTGTAGTGTACTATAGGGTGATGTACTGTAGTGTACTATAGGGTGATGTACTGTAGTGTACTATAGGGTGATGTACTGTAGTGTACTATAGGGTGATGTACTGTAGTGTACTATAGGGTGATATACTGTAGTGTACTATAGGGTGATGTACTGTAGTGTACTATAGGGTGATGTACTGTAGTGTACTATAGGGTGATGTACTGTAGGGTGATGTACTGTAGTGTACTATAGGGTGATGTACTGTAGTGTACTATAGGGTGATGTACTGTAGTGTACTATAGGGTGATGTACTGTAGTGTACTATAGGGTGATGTACTGTAGTGTACTATAGGGTGATGTACTGTAGTGTACTATAGGGTGATGTACTGTAGTGTACTATAGGGTGATGTACTGTAGTGTACTATAGGGTGATGTACTGTAGTGTACTATAGGGTGATGTACTGTAGTGTACTATATGGTGATGTACTGTAGTGTACTATAGGGTGATGTACTGTAGTGTACTATAGGGTGATATACTGTAGTGTACTATAGGGTGATGTACTGTAGTGTACTGTAGGGTGATGTACTGTAGTGTACTATAGGGTGATGTACTATATGGTGATGTACTGTAGTGTACTATAGGGTGATGTACTGTAGTGTACTATAGGGTGATGTACTGTAGTGTACTATAGGGTGATGTACTGTAGTGTACTATAGGGTGATGTACTGTAGGGTGATGTACTGTAGTGTACTATAGGGTGATGTACTGTAGTGTACTATAGGGTGATGTACTGTACTGTACTATAGGGTGATGTACTGTAGTGTACTATATGGTGATGTACTGTAGTGTACTATAGGGTGATGTACTGTAGTGTACTATATGGTGATGTACTGTAGTGTACTATAGGGTGATGTACTGTACTGTACTATAGGGTGATGTACTGTAGTGTACTATAGGGTGATGTACTGTAGTGTACTATAGGGTGATGTACTATAGGGTGATGTACTGTAGTGTACTATAGGGTGATGTACTGTAGTGTACTATAGGGTGATGTACTGTACTGTACTATAGGGTGATGTACTGTAGTGTACTATAGGGTGATGTACTGTAGTGTACTGTAGGGTGATGTACTGTACTGTACTATAGGGTGATGTACTGTAGTGTACTATAGGGTGATGTACTGTAGTGTACTATATGGTGATGTACTGTAGTGTACTATAGGGTGATGTACTGTAGTGTACTATAGGGTGATGTACTGTAGTGTACTATAGGGTGATGTACTGTAGTGTACTATAGGGTGATGTACTGTAGTGTACTATAGGGTGATGTACTGTAGGGTGATGTACTGTAGTGTACTATAGGGTGATGTACTATAGGGTGATGTACTGTAGTGTACTGTAGGGTGATGTACTGTAGGGTGATGTACTGTAGTGTACTATAGGGTGATGTACTATAGTGTACTATAGGGTGATGTACTGTAGTGTACTATAGGGTGATGTACTGTAGGGTGATGTACTGTAGTGTACTGTAGGGTGATGTACTGTAGGGTACTATAGGGTGATGTACTGTAGTGTACTATAGGGTGATGTACTGTAGTGTACTATAGGGTGATGTACTGTAGGGTGATGTACTGTAGTTTACTATAGGGTGATGTACTGTAGGGTGTTGTGTGATGTAGGGTGATGTACTGTAGTGTACTATAGGGTGATGTGTGATGTAGGGTGATGTACTGTAGTGTACTATAGGGTGATGTACTGTAGTGTACTATAGGGTGATGTACTGTAGGGTGATGTACTGTAGTGTACTATAGGATGATGTACTGTAGTGTACTATAGGGTGATGTACTGTAGTGTACTATAGGGTGATGTACTGTAGTGTACTATAGGGTGATGTACTGTAGTGTACTATAGGGTGATGTACTGTAGTGTACTATAGGGTGATGTACTGTAGTGTACTGTAGGGTGATGTACTGTAGTGTACTATAGGGTGATGTACTGTAGTGTACTGTAGGGTGATGTACTGTAGTGTACTATAGGGTGATGTACTGTAGTGTACTATAGGGTGATGTACTGTAGTGTACTGTAGGGTGATGTACTGTAGTGTACTATAGGGTGATGTACTATAGTGTACTATAGGGTGATGTACTGTAGTGTACTATAGGGTGATGTACTGTAGTGTACTATAGGGTGATGTACTGTAGTGTACTATAGGGTGATGTACTGTAGTGTACTATAGGGTGATGTACTGTAGTGTACTATAGGTGATGTACTATAGGGTGATGTACTGTAGTGTACTATAGGGTGATGTACTATAGGGTGATGTACTGTAGTGTACTATAGGGTGATGTACTGTAGTGTACTATAGGGTGATGTACTGTAGTGTACTATAGGGTGATGTAATGTAGTGTACTATAGGGTGATGTACTGTAGTGTACTATAGGGTGATGTACTGTAGGGTACTATAGGGTGATATACTGTAGTGTACTATAGGGTGATGTACTGTAGTGTACTATAGGGTGATGTACTGTAGTGTACTATAGGGTGATGTACTGTAGTGTACTATAGGGTGATGTACTGTAGTGTACTGTAGGGTGATGTACTGTAGGGTGATGTACTGTAGTGTACTATAGGGTGATGTACTGTAGGGTGATGTGTGATGTAGGGTGATGTACTGTAGTGTACTATAGGGTGATGTACTGTAGGGTGATGTGTGATGTAGGGTGATGTACTGTAGTGTACTATAGGGTGATGTACTGTAGTGTACTATAGGGTGATGTACTGTAGGGTGATGTACTGTAGTGTACTGTAGGGTGATGTACTGTAGGGTGATGTACTGTAGTGTACTATAGGGTGATGTACTATAGGGTGATGTACTGTAGTGTACTATAGGGTGATGTACTATAGTGTACTGTAGGGTGATGTACTGTAGGGTGATGTGTGATGTAGGGTGATGTACTGTAGTTTACTATAGGGTGATGTACTGCAGGGTGATGTGTGATGTAGGGTGATGTACTGTAGTGTACTATAGGGTGATGTACTGTAGTGTACCATAGGGTGATGTACTGTAGTGTACTATAGGGTGATGTACTGTAGTGTACTATAGGGTGATGTACTGTAGTGTACTATAGGGTGATGTACTGTAGTGTACTATAGGGTGATGTACTGTAGTGTACTATAGGGTGATGTACTGTAGTGTACTGTAGGGTGATGTACTGTAGTGTACTATAGGGTGATGTACTGTAGTGTACTGTAGGGTGATGTACTGTAGTGTACTATAGGGTGATGTACTGTAGTGTACTATAGGGTGATGTACTGTAGTGTACTATAGGGTGATGTACTGTAGTGTACTATAGGGTGATGTACTGTAGTGTACTATAGGGTGATGTACTGTAGTGTACTATAGGGTGATGTACTGTAGGGTACTATAGGGTGATGTACTGTAGTGTACTATAGGGTGATGTACTGTAGGGTGATGTACTGTAGTGTACTATAGGGTGATGTACTGTAGTGTACTATAGGGTGATGTACTGTAGGGTACTATAGGGTGATGTACTGTAGTGTACTATAGGGTGATGTACTGTAGTGTACTATAGGGTGATGTACTGTAGTGTACTATAGGGTGATGTACTATAGGGTGATGTACTGTAGTGTACTATAGGGTGATGTACTGTAGTGTACTATAGGGTGATGTACTGTAGTGTACTATAGGGTGATGTACTGTAGTGTACTGTAGGGTGATGTACTGTAGTGTACTATAGGGTGATGTACTGTAGTGTACTATAGGGTGATGTACTGTAGTGTACTATAGGGTGATGTACTGTAGGGTGATGTACTGTAGTGTACTATAGGGTGATGTACTGTAGTGTACTATAGGGTGATGTACTGTAGTGTACTATAGGGTGATGTACTGTAGTGTACTATAGGGTGATGTACTTTAGTGTACTATAGGGTGATGTACTGTAGGGTGATGTACTGTAGGGTGATGTACTGTAGGGTGATGTACTGTAGGGTGATGTGTGATGTAGGGTGATGTACTGTAGGGTGATGTACTGTAGGGTGATGTACTGTAGGGTGATGTACTGTAGGGTGATGTGTGATGTAGGGTGATGTGCTGTAGGGTGTTGTGTCATGTAGGGTGATGTGTGATGTAGGGTGATGTACTGTAGGGTGATGTACTGTAGGGTGATGTACTGTAGGGTGATGTACTGTAGGGTGATGTGTGATGTAGGGTGATGTACTGTAGGGTGATGTACTGTAGGGTGTTGTGTGATGTAGGGTGATGTACTGTAAGGTGATGTACTGTAGGGTGATGTACTGTAGGGTGATGTGTGATGTAGGGTGATGTACTGTAGGGTGATGTACTGTAGGGTGATGTACTGTAGGGTGATGTGTGATGTAGTGTGATGTACTGTAGGGTGATGTACAGTAGGTTGATGTACTGTAGGGTGATGTACTGTAGGGTGATGTACTGTAGGGTGATGTGTGATGTAGGGTGATGTACTGTAGGGTGATGTACTGTAGGGTGATGTGTGATGTAGGGTGATGTACTGTAGGGTGATGTACTGTAGTGTAATATAGGGTGATGTACTGTAGTGTAATATAGGGTGATGTAGGGTGATGTACTGTAGGGTGATGTATTGTAGGGTGATGTACTGTAGGGTGATGTACTGTAGGGTGATGTGTGATGTAGGGTGATGTGTGATGTAGGGTGATGTACTGTAGGGTGATGTGTTTTGTAGGGTGATGTACTGTAGGGTGATGTGTGATGTAGGGTGATGTACTGTAGGGTGATGTATGATGTAGGGTGATGTACTGTAGGGTGCTGAGTGATGTAGGGTGATGTCCTGTAGGGTAATGTGTGGTGTAGGGTGATGTACTGTAGGGTGATGTGTGATGTAGGGTGATGTACTGTAGGGTGCTGAGTGATGTAGGGTGATGTACTGTAGGGTGATGTGTGATGTAGGGTGATGTACTGTAGGGTGATGTGTGATGTAGGGTGATGTACTGTAGGGTGATGTGTGATGTAGGGTGATGTACTGTAGGGTGATGTACTGTAGGGTTATGTGTGATGTAGGGTGATGTACTGTAGGGTGATGTGTGATGTAGGGTGATGTACTGTAGGGTGATGTGTGATGTAGGGTGATGTACTGTAGGGTGATGTGTGATGTAGGGTGATGTAATGTAGGGTGATGTACTGTAGGGTGATGTACTGTAGGGTGATGTGTGATGTAGGGTGATGTACTGTAGGGTGATGTGTGATGTAGGGTGATGTACTGTAGGTTGATGTACTGTAGGGTGATGTACTGTAGGGTGATGTGTGATGTAGGGTGATGTACTGTAGGGTGATGTACTGAAGGGTGCTGTGTGATGAAGGGTGATGTACTGTAGGGTGATGTGTGATGTAGGGTGATGTGTGATGTAGGGTGAGGTACTGTAGGGTGATGTACTGTAGGGTGATGTACTGTAGGGTGATGTGTGATGTAGGGTGATGTACTGTAGGGTGATGTACTGTAGGGTGATGTGTGATGTAGGATGATGTACTGTAGGGTGATGTACTGTAGGGTTATGTACTGTAGGGTGATGTACTGTAGGGTGATGTACTGTAGGGTGATGTACTGTAGGGTGATGTGTGATGTAGAGTGATGTACTGTAGGGTGATGTGTTATGTAGGGTGATGTACTGTAGGGTGCTGAGTGATGTAGGGTGATGTACTGTAGGGTGATGTACTGTAGGGTGATGTACTGTAGGGTGATGTACTGTAGGGTGATGTGTGATGTAGGGTGATGTACTGTAGGGTGATGTACTGTAGGGTGATGTACTGTAGGGTGATGTACTGTAGGGTGATGTACATTAGGGTGATGTGTGATGTAGGGTGATGTACTGTAGGGTGGTGTGTGATGTAGGGTGATGTGTGATGTGGGGTGATGTACTGTAGGGTGATGTACTGTAGGGTTATGTGTGATGTAGGGTGATGTGTGATGTAGGGTGATGTACTGTAGGGTGATGTACTGTAGGGTGATGTACTGTAGGGTGATGTGTGATGTAGGGTGATGTGTGATGTGGGGTGATGTACTGTAGGGTGATGTACTGAAGGGTGCTGTGTGATGTAGGGTGATGTGTGATGTAGGGTGATGTACTGTAGGGTGATGTGTGATGTAGGGTGATGTGTGATGTAGGGTGATGTACTGTAGGGTGATGTACTGTAGGGTGATGTACTGTAGGGTGATGTGTGATGTAAGGTGATGTACTGTAGGGTGATGTGTGATGTAGGGTGATATACTGTAGGGTGATGTACTGTAGGGTGATGTACTGTAGGGTGATGTACTGTAGGGTGATGTACTGTAGGGTGATGTGTGATGTAGGGTGATGTACTGTAGGGTGATGTATGATGTAGGGTGATGTACTGTAGGGTGCTGAGTGATGTAGGGTGATGTACTGTAGGGTAATGTGTGGTGTAGGGTGATGTACTGTAGGGTGATGTGTGATGTAGGGTGATGTACTGTAGGGTGCTGAGTGATGTAGGGTGATGTACTGTAGGGTGATGTGTGATGTAGGGTGATGTACTGTAGGGTGATGTGTGATGTAGGGTGATGTACTGTAGGGTGATGTGTGATGTAGGGGGATGTACTGTAGGGTGATGTACTGTAGGGTGATGTGTGATGTAGGGTGATGTACTGTAGGGTGATGTGTGATGTAGGGTGATGTACTGTAGGGTGATGTGTGATGTAGGGTGATGTACTGTAGGGTGATGTGTGATGTAGGGTGATGTAATGTAGGGTGATGTACTGTAGGGTGATGTACTGTAGGGTGATGTGTGATGTAGGGTGATGTACTGTAGGGTGATGTGTGATGTAGGGTGATGTACTGTAGGTTGATGTACTGTAGGGTGATGTACTGTAGGGTGATGTGTGATGTAGGGTGATGTACTGTAGGGTGATGTACTGAAGGGTGCTGTGTGATGAAGGGTGATATACTGTAGGGTGATGTGTGATGTAGGGTGATGTGTGATGTAGGGTGAGGTACTGTAGGGTGATGTACTGTAGGGTGATGTACTGTAGGGTGATGTGTGATGTAGGGTGATGTACTGTAGGGTGATGTACTGTAGGGTGATGTGTGATGTAGGGTGATGTACTGTAGGGTGATGTACTGTAGGGTTATGTACTGTAGGGTGATGTACTGTAGGGTGATGTACTGTAGGGTGATGTACTGTAGGGTGATGTGTGATGTAGAGTGATGTACTGTAGGGTGATGTGTGATGTAGGGTGATGTACTGTAGGGTGCTGAGTGATGTACTGTAGGGTGATGTACTGTAGGGTGATGTACTGTAGGGTGATGTGTGATGTAGGGTGATGTACTGTAGGGTGATGTACTGTAGGGTTATGTGTGATGTAGGGTGATGTGTGATGTAGGGTGATGTACTGTAGGGTGATGTGTGATGTAGGGTGATGTGTGATGTGGGGTGATGTACTGTAGGGTGATGTACTGAAGGGTGCTGTGTGATGTAGGGTGATGTGTGATGTAGGGTGATGTACTGTAGGGTGATGTGTGATGTAGGGTGATGTACTGTAGAGTGATGTACTGTAGGGTGATGTACTGTAGGGTGATGTGTGATGTATGGTGATGTGTGATGTAGGGTGATGTACTGTAGGGTGATGTGTGATGTAGGGTGATGTACTGTAGGGTGATGTACTGTAGGGTGATGTGCTGTAGGGTGATGTACTGTAGGGTGATGTACTGTAGGGTGATGTGTGATGTAGGGTGATGTACTGTAGGGTGATGTGTGATGTAGGGGGATGTACTGTAGGGTGATGTACTGTAGGGTGATGTGTGATGTAGGATGATGTACTGTATGGTGATGTGTGATGTAGGGTGATGTACTTTAGGGTGATGTGTGATGAAGGGTGATGTACTGTAGGGTGATGTACTGTAGGGTGATGTACTGTAGGGTGCTGTGTGATGAAGGGTGATGTACTGTAGGGTGATGTACTGTAGGGTTATGTTCTGTAGGGTGATGTACTGTAGGGTGATGTACTGTAGGGTTATGTACTGTAGGGTGATGTGTGATGTAGAGTGATGTACTGTAGGGTGATGTGTGATGTAGGGGGATGTACTGTAGGGTGATGTACTGTAGGGTGATGTACTGTAGGGTGATGTACTGTAGGGTGATGTACTGTAGGGTGATGTACTGTAGGGTGCTGTGTGATGAAGGGTGATGTACTGTAGGGTGATGTACTGTAGGGTGATGTACTGTAGGGTGATGTACTGTAGGGTGATGTGTGATGTAGGGTGATGTACTGTAGGGTGATGTGTGATGTAGGGGGATGTACTGTAGGGTGATGTACTGAAGGGTGCTGTGTGATGTAGGGTGATGTACTGTAGGGTGATGTACTGTAGGGTGATGTACTGTAGGGTGATGTACTGTAGGGTGCTGTGTGATGAAGGGTGATGTACTGTAGGGTGATGTACTGTAGGGTTATGTTCTGTAGGGGGATGTACTGTAGGGTGATGTACTGTAGGGTGATGTGTGATGTAGAGTGATGTACTGTAGGGTGATGTGTGATGTAGGGTGATGTAATGTAGGGTGATGTACTGTAGGGTGATGTGTGATGTAGGGTGAGGTACTGTAGGGTGAGGTACTGTAGGGTGATGTGTGATGTAGGGTGATGTACTGTAGGGTGATGTACTGTAGGGTGATGTGTGATGTAGGGTGATGTACTGTAAGGTGATGTACTGTAGGGTTATGTACTGTAGGGTGATGTACTGTAGGGTGATGTACTGTAGGGTGATGTGTGATGTAGAGTGATGTACTGTAGGGTGATGTGTGATGTAGGGTGATGTACTGTAGGGTGCTGAGTGATGTAGGGTGATGTACTGTAGGGTGATGTACTGTAGGGTGATGTACTGTAGGATGATGTGTGGTGTAGGGTGATGTACTGTAGGGTGATGTACTGTAGGGTGATGTACTGTAGGGTGATGTACTGAAGGGTGATGTACTGTAGGGTGATGTACTGTAGGGTTATGTGTGATGTAGGGTGATGTGTGATGTAGGGTGATGTACTGTAGGGTGATGTACTGTAGGGTGATGTACTGTAGGGTGCTGTGTGATGAAGGGTGATGTACTGTGGGGTGATGTACTGTAGGGTGATGTACTGTAGGGTGATGTACTGTAGGGTGATGTACTGTAGGGTTATGTGTGATGTAGGGTGATGTGTGATGTAGGGTGATGTACTGTAGGGTGATGTACTGTAGGGTGATGTGTGATGTAGGGTGATGTGTGATGTGGGGTGATGTACTGTAGGGTGATGTACTGTAGGGTGATGCACTGTAGGGTGATGTACTGAAGGGTGCTGTGTGATGTAGGGTGATGTGTGATGTGGGGTGATGTACTGTAGGGTGATGTACTGTAGGGTGATGTGCTGTAGGGTGATGTACTGTAGGGTGATGTGTGATGTAGGGTGATGTACTGTAGGGTGATGTACTGTAGGGTGATGTACTGTAGGGTGATGTGTGATGTAGGGTGATGTACTGTAGGGTGATGTGTGATGTAGGGTGATGTGTGATGTAGGGTGATGTACTGTAGGGTGATGTGTGCTGTAGGGTGATGTACTGTACGGGTGATGTACTGTAGGGTGATGTACTGTAGGGTGATGTGTGATGTAGGGTGATGTACTGTAGGGTGATGTGTGATGTAGGGTGATGTACTGTAGGGTGATGTACTGTAGGGTGATGTACTGTAGGGTGATGTACTGTAGGGTGATGTACTGTAGGGTGATGTACTGTAGGGTGATGTGTGATGTAGGGTGATGTACTGTAGGGTGATGTACTATAGGGTGTTGTGTGATGTAGGGTGATGTACTGTAGGGTGATGTGTCATGTAGGGTGATGTACTGTAGGGTGATATGTGATGTAGGGTGATGTGTGGTGTGGGGTGATGTACTGTAGGGTGATGTGTGGTGTAGGGTGATGTACTGTAGGGTGATGTGTGGTGTAGGGTGATGTACTGTAGGGTGATGTACTGTAGGGTGATGTGTGATGTAGGGTGATGTACTGTAGGGTGATGTACTGTAGGGTGATGTACTGTAGGGTGATGCACTGTAGGGTGCTGTACTGTAGGGTGATGTACTGTAGGGTGATGTGTGATGTAGGGTGATGTACTGTAGGGTGATGTGTGATGTAGGGTGATGTGTGATGTAGGGTGATGTACTGTAGGGTGATGTGTGCTGTAGGGTGATGTACTGTAGGGTGATGTACTGTAGGGTGATGTACTGTAGGGTGATGTGTGATGTAGGGTGATGTACTGTAGGGTGATGTACTGTAGGGTGATGTACTGTAGGGTGATGTGTGATGTAGGGTGATGTACTGTAGGGTGATGTACTGTAGGGTGATGTACTGTAGGGTGATGTGTGATGTAGGGTGATGTACTTTAGGGTGATGTACTATAGGGTGTTGTGTGATGTAGGGTGATGTACTGTAGGGTGATGTGTCATGTAGGGTGATGTACTGTAGGGTGATATGTGATGTAGGGTGATGTGTGGTGTGGGGTGATGTACTGTAGGGTGATGTGTGGTGTAGGGTGATGTACTGTAGGGTGATGTGTGGTGTAGGGTGATGTACTGTAGGGTGATGTGTGGTGTAGGGTGATGTACTGTAGGGTGATGTACTGTAGGGTGATGTACTGTAGGGTGATGTACTGTAGGGTGATGCACTGTAGGGTGCTGTGTGATGAATGGTGCTGTGTGGAGCCATGCTGGGTGTGTGATACACTACTAGAAGGGCATGACAGAGACTGCATCCCAAATGGTACCCTATTCCTCATAGGATTTTAATCAAAAGTAGTGCACTATAACGGAACTAGGGTGCTGTTTGGGATGAATCCATACTGTTCGTACCAGGAACAGCTACAGCAGCAGCACCAGCAGAAGCAACAGGCGTTGTTCCCCCTTTGGTTCCCCTGGTTCTGGTTCCCCTGGTTCTGGTTCCCCTGGCTCTGGTTCACCTGGTTCTGGCTCTGGTCCTGCTGGGTGGGTGCCGTGCCACCCGCCATCGACTCCTGCTGCACCGACATCTGCCGCTTTCGCATCTCCATACGCTCTGATCCCATGGGCTGGAGGGACACAGAGATACAGACGGTTAGATCCCATGGGCTGGAGGGACACAGAGATACAGAGGGTTAGATCCCATGGGCTGGAGGGACACAGAGATACAGACGGTTAGATCCCATGGGCTGGAGGGACACAGAGATACAGAGGGTTAGATCCCATGGGCTGGAGGGACACAGAGATACAGAGGGTTAGATCCCATGGGCTGGAGGGACACAGAGATACAGACGGTTAGATCCCATGGGCTGGAGGGACACAGAGATACAGAGGGTTAGATCCCATGGGCTGGAGGGACACAGAGATACAGACGGTTAGATCCCATGGGCTGGAGGGACACAGAGATACAGACGGTTAGATCCCATGGGCTGGAGGGACACAGATATACAGAGGGTTAGATCCCATGGGCTGGAGGGACACAGAGATACAGAGGGTTAGATCCCATGGGCTGGAGGGACACAGAGATACAGACGGTTAGATCCCATGGGCTGGAGGGACACAGAGATACAGAGGGTTAGATCCCATGGGCTGGAGGGACACAGAGATACAGAGGGTTAGATCCCATGGGCTGGAGGGACACAGAGATACAGACGGTTAGATCCCATGGGCTGGAGGGACACAGAGATACAGACGGTTAGATCCCATGGGCTGGAGGGACACAGAGATACAGAGGGTTAGATCCCATGGGCTGGAGGGACACAGAGATACAGAGGGTTAGATCCCATGGGCTGGAGGGACACAGAGATACAGAGGGTTAGATCCCATGGGCTGGAGGGACACAGAGATACAGAGGGTTAGATCCCATGGGCTGGAGGGACACAGAGATACAGAGGGTTAGATCCCATGGGCTGGAGGGACACAGAGATACAGAGGGTTAGATCCCATGGGCTGGAGGGACACAGAGATACAGAGGGTTAGATCCCATGGGCTGGAGGGACACAGAGATACAGAGGGTTAGATCCCATGGGCTGGAGGGACACAGAGATACAGACGGTTAGATCCCATGGGCTGGAGGGACACAGAGATACAGACGGTTAGATCCCATGGGCTGGAGGGACACAGAGATACAGACGGTTAGATCCCATGGGCTGGAGGGACACAGAGATACAGACGGTTAGATCCCATGGGCTGGAGGGACACAGAGATACAGAGGGTTAGATCCCATGGGCTGGAGGGACACAGAGATACAGAGGGTTAGATCCCATGGGCTGGAGGGACACAGAGATACAGAGGGTTAGATCCCATGGGCTGGAGGGACACAGAGATACAGACGGTTAGATCCCATAGGCTGGAGGGACACAGAGATACAGAGGGTTAGATCCCATGGGCTGGAGGGACACAGAGATACAGAGGGTTAGATCCCATGGGCTGGAGGGACACAGAAATATTGTGTATAGATGGGTGAGGGAAAACAAATGTTTAATACATTTTGAATAAAGGCTGTAACACAACAAAATGTGGACTAAGTCAAGGGGTTTGAATACTTCCTGAAAGAACTGTATGTACTTTGACTTAACCTATGTACAGTTGAAGTCGGAAGTTTACATACATCTTAGTCAAATACATTTCAACTCAGTTTTTCACAATTCCTGACATTTAATCCTAGTACAAATTACCTGTCTGAAGTCAGTTAGGATCACCACTTTATTTTAAGAATGTGAAATGTCAGAATAATAGTAGAGAAAATGATTTATTTCAGCCTTTATTTCTTTCATCACATTCCCAGTGGGTCAGAAGTTTACATACACTCAATTAGTATTTGGTAGCATTGCCTTTAAATTGTTTAATTTTGGTCAAACGTTTCGGGTAGCATTCCACAAGCTTCCCACAATAAGTTTGGTGAATTTTGGCCCTTTCCTCCTGACAGAGCTGGTGTAACGGAGTGAGGTTTGTAGGCCTCCTTGCTCGCACACGCTTTTTCAGTTCTGCCCACAGATATTCTATAGGATTGAGGTCAGGGCTTTGTGATGGCCACTCCAATACCTTGACTTTGTTGTTCTTAAGCCATTTTGCCACAACTGTGGAAGTTTGCTTGGGGTCATTGTCCATTTGGAAGACCCATTTGCGACTAAGCTTTAACTTCCTGACTGATGTCTTGAGATGTTGCTTCAATACATCCACATAATTTTCCTCCCTCATGATGCCATCTATTTTGTGAAGTGCACCAGGCCCTCCTGCAGCAAAGCACCCCCACAACATGATGCTGCCACCCCCGTGCTTCACGGTTGGGATGGTGTTCTTCGGCTTGCAACCCCCCCCCTTTTTCCTCCAAACATAACGATGGTCATTATGGCCAAACAGTTCTTTTTTTGTTTCTTTAGACCAGAGAACATTTCTCCAAAAATACAAACTTTGTCCCTATGTGTAAACCGTATTCAGGCATTTTTTATGGCGGTTTTGGAGCAGTGGCTTCTTCCTTGCTGAGCGGCCTTTCAGGTTATGTCGATGTAGGACTCGTTTTACTGTGGAGTAAATTAAGAAGCCACAGTCCTTTCTGAAAGGTGACTCCTAATGCTATATGAGGGGTAATGCACTTCACTGAGAAGTCTGCCACCCAGATGCCTACCTCTACAGACCCTGCTTGGATTTGTAAACAAGCTGTGTCCGTTTCAGCTGAGCTATCACGCCAAAACATTTAGACATTGGTCAGCCTCCATTTGTGTAGACTACCTAAATAACGGTGAATAGTTGAAAGGAACTTAACTTTTCTTACACAGGCTGTATGTGAAAGTAAATTCAGTGAGGTTGGGTTTATGTAGGCTACATTGACATGTGATTTGCCCAACACCACCATTTCAACGTGAAGCTAGATATACTATCATTCATCCACGGTTGATTGAATCTTTGGAAGCTTATAAGTAGTTATCATTCGCCCTATAAATAGGATGCCAAAGTCATGATATTAATAATACACTTTCCTTTGGATATTGTCTTGTATGAGGTCATAAACTAAGGTTTTCAGATGAATGTTCCTGTGATGTGCATGGAATGTTTTCAAGAGACTCCCTTAATATCGAGTAGAACTTACCCAGAACGTAGTTACCATGTTCTCAGAACCTAATATATTAACGTTCTAGACATGTTTCATTGGAACGTTGCAAGAACATTTGTGTCCAAAGAAAAAATCTTTACACATCACATTACCGAGCCAATCAAGGCCCTGATTGGTGAACCACTGATCCAGTCATAACTCTCTGTCTGTTGGCAAGGTTAGGGATACACACATAGTGTTTTAACATGGTGTTTATATAGTGTTTTAACATGGTGTTTATATAGTGTTTTAACATGGTGTTTATATAGTGTTTTAACATGGTGTTTTAACATGGTGTTTTAACATAGTGTTTATATAGTGTTTTAACATGGTGTTTATATAGTGTTTTAACATGGTGTTTATATAGTGTTTTAACATGGTGTTTATATAGTGTTTATATAGTGTTTTAACATGGTGTTTATATAGTGTTTTAACATGGTGTTTTAACATGGTGTTTTAACATGGTGTTTATATAGTGTTTATATAGTGTTTTAACATGGTGTTTTAACATGGTGTTTTAACATGGTGTTTATATAGTGTTTTAACATGGTGTTTTAACATGGTGTTTTAACATGGTGTTTATATAGTGTTTTAACATGGTGTTTATATAGTGTTTTAACATGGTGTTTTAACATGGTGTTTTAACATGGTGTTTATACAGTGTTTATATAGTGTTTTAACATAGTGTTTATATAGTGTTTTAACATGGTGTTTATATAGTGTTTATATAGTGTTTTAACATGGTGTTTATATAGTGTTTTAACATGGTGTTTATATAGTGTTTATATAGTGTTTTAACATAGTGTTTATATAGTGTTTTAACATGGTGTTTTAACATAGTGTTTATATAGTGTTTTAACATAGTGTTTTAACATGGTGTTTTAACATGGTGTTTATATAGTGTTTTAACATGGTGTTTATATAGTGTTTTAACATAGTGTTTTAACATGGTGTTTTAACATGGTGTTTATATAGTGTTTTAACATGGTGTTTTAACATAGTGTTTATATAGTGTTTTAACATGGTGTTTATATAGTGTTTTAACATAGTGTTTATATAGTGTTTTAACATGGTGTTTTAACATAGTGTTTATATAGTGTTTTAACATGGTGTTTATATAGTGTTTATATAGTGTTTTAACATAGTGTTTTAACATAGTGTTTATATAGTGTTTTAACATAGTGTTTTAACATGGTGTTTTAACATGGTGTTTTAACAAGGTGTTTTAACATGGTGTTTTAACATGGTGTTTATATAGTGTTTTAACATGGTGTTTTAACATAGTGTTTTAACATGGTGTTTATATAGTGTTTTAACATGGTGTTTTAACATGGTGTTTTAACATGGTGTTTATATAGTGTTTTAACATGGTGTTTTAACATGGTGTTTTAACATGGTGTTTATATAGTGTTTTAACATAGTGTTTTAACATAGTGTTTATATAGTGTTTTAACATGGTGTTTTAACATGGTGTTTATACAGTGTTTTAACATGGTGTTTTAACATGGTGTTTTAACATGGTGTTTTAACATGGTGTTTTAACATGGTGTTTATATAGTGTTTTAACATAGTGTTTTAACATAGTGTTTATATAGTGTTTTAACATAGTGTTTTAACATAGTGTTTATATAGTGTTTTAACATGGTGTTTTAACATGGTGTTTATATAGTGTTTATATAGTGTTTTAACATGGTGTTTATATAGTGTTTTAACATGGTGTTTTAACATGGTGTTTTAACATGGTGTTTATAAAGTGTTTTAACATGGTGTTTTAACATGGTGTTTATATAGTGTTTATATAGTGTTTTAACATGGTGTTTTAACATGGTGTTTTAACATGGTGTTTTAACATACTGTTTTAACGTAGTGTTTATATAGTGTTTATATAGTGTTTTAACATGGTGTTTTAACATAGTGTTTTAACATAGTGTTTTAACATAGTGTTTTAACATGGTGTTTATATAGTGTTTTAACATAGTGTTTTAACATAGTGTTTATATAGTGTTTATATAGTGTTTATATAGTGTTTTAACATGGTGTTTATATAGTGTTTATATAGTGTTTTAACATAGTGTTTATATGGTGTTTT
Organism: Salvelinus fontinalis; assembly: GCF_029448725.1. NCBI lineage: Eukaryota > Metazoa > Chordata > Actinopteri > Salmoniformes > Salmonidae > Salvelinus > Salvelinus fontinalis. The sequence goes on along the minus strand of NC_074681.1, from coordinate 10,035,057 downwards.
AACATGGTGTTTTAACATGGTGTTTATATAGTGTTTTAACATGGTGTTTTAACATGGTGTTTTAACATGGTGTTTTAACATGGTGTTTATATAGTGTTTTAACATGGTGTTTATATAGTGTTTTAACATGGTGTTTTAACATGGTGTTTTAACATGGTGTTTATACAGTGTTTATATAGTGTTTTAACATAGTGTTTATATAGTGTTTTAACATGGTGTTTATATAGTGTTTATATAGTGTTTTAACATGGTGTTTATATAGTGTTTTAACATGGTGTTTATATAGTGTTTATATAGTGTTTTAACATAGTGTTTATATAGTGTTTTAACATGGTGTTTTAACATAGTGTTTATATAGTGTTTTAACATAGTGTTTTAACATGGTGTTTTAACATGGTGTTTATATAGTGTTTTAACATGGTGTTTATATAGTGTTTTAACATAGTGTTTTAACATGGTGTTTTAACATGGTGTTTATATAGTGTTTTAACATGGTGTTTTAACATAGTGTTTATATAGTGTTTTAACATGGTGTTTATATAGTGTTTTAACATAGTGTTTATATAGTGTTTTAACATGGTGTTTTAACATAGTGTTTATATAGTGTTTTAACATGGTGTTTATATAGTGTTTATATAGTGTTTTAACATAGTGTTTTAACATAGTGTTTATATAGTGTTTTAACATAGTGTTTTAACATGGTGTTTTAACATGGTGTTTTAACATGGTGTTTTAACATGGTGTTTTAACATGGTGTTTATATAGTGTTTTAACATGGTGTTTTAACATAGTGTTTTAACATGGTGTTTAAATAGTGTTTTAACATAGTGTTTTAACATGGTGTTTTAACATGGTGTTTTAACATGGTGTTTTAACATGGTGTTTATATAGTGTTTTAACATGGTGTTTTAACATGGTGTTTTAACATGGTGTTTATATAGTGTTTTAACATAGTGTTTTAACATAGTGTTTATATAGTGTTTTAACATGGTGTTTTAACATAGTGTTTTAACATAGTGTTTATATAGTGTTTTAACATAGTGTTTTAACATAGTGTTTATATAGTGTTTTAACATGGTGTTTTAACATGGTGTTTATATAGTGTTTATATAGTGTTTTAACATGGTGTTTATATAGTGTTTTAACATGGTGTTTTAACATGGTGTTTTAACATGGTGTTTTAACATGGTGTTTTAACGTAGTGTTTATATAGTGTTTATATAGTGTTTATATAGTGTTTTAACATGGTGTTTATATAGTGTTTTAACATGGTGTTTATATAGTGTTTTAACATGGTGTTTATATAGTGTTTTAACATGGTGTTTTAACATGGTGTTTATACATTGTTTATATAGTGTTTTAACATAGTGTTTATATAGTGTTTTAACATGGTGTTTATATAGTGTTTATATAGTGTTTTAACATGGTGTTTATATAGTGTTTTAACATAGTGTTTTAACATGGTGTTTTAACATGGTGTTTATATAGTGTTTATATAGTGTTTTAACATGGTGTTTTAACATGGTGTTTTAACATGGTGTTTATATAGTGTTTTAACATGGTGTTTTAACATGGTGTTTATATAGTGTTTATATAGTGTTTTAACATGGTGTTTATATAGTGTTTTAACATGGTGTTTTAACATGGTGTTTTAACATGGTGTTTATATAGTGTTTATATAGTGTTTTAACATGGTGTTTTAACATGGTGTTTTAACATGGTGTTTTAACATACTGTTTTAACGTAGTGTTTATATAGTGTTTATATAGTGTTTTAACATGGTGTTTTAACATAGTGTTTTAACATAGTGTTTTAACATAGTGTTTTAACATGGTGTTTATATAGTGTTTTAACATAGTGTTTTAACATAGTGTTTATATAGTGTTTATATAGTGTTTATATAGTGTTTTAACATGGTGTTTATATAGAGTTTATATAGTGTTTTAACATGGTGTTTATATAGTGTTTTAACATGGTGTTTTAACATGGTGTTTATATAGTGTTTTAACATGGTGTTTATATAGTGTTTTAACATAGTGTTTTAACATAGTGTTTATATAGTGTTTATATAGTGTTTATATAGTGTTTTAACATGGTGTTTATATAGAGTTTATATAGTGTTTTAACATGGTGTTTATATAGTGTTTTAACATGGTGTTTTAACATGGTGTTTTAACATAGTGTTTTAACATGGTGTTTTAACATGGTGTTTTAACATGGTGTTTTAACATGGTGTTTATATAGTGTTTTAACATAGTGTTTTAACATGGTGTTTTAACATGGTGTTTATATAGTGTTTTAACATAGTGTTTTAACATGGTGTTTATATAGTGTTTTAACATAGTGTTTTAACATAGTGTTTATATAGTGTTTTAACATGGTGTTTTAACATGGTGTTTATATAGTGTTTTAACATGGTGTTTATATAGTGTTTTAACATGGTGTTTATATAGTGTTTTAACATGGTGTTTATATAGTGTTTTAACATGGTGTTTTAACATGGTGTTTATACATTGTTTATATAGTGTTTTAACGTAGTGTTTATATAGTGTTTTAACATGGTGTTTATATAGTGTTTATATAGTGTTTTAACATGGTGTTTATATAGTGTTTTAACATAGTGTTTTAACATGGTGTTTTAACATGGTGTTTATATAGTGTTTATATAGTGTTTTAACATGGTGTTTTAACATGGTGTTTTAACATGGTGTTTATATAGTGTTTATATAGTGTTTTAACATGGTGTTTTAACATGGTGTTTTAACATGGTGTTTTAACATACTGTTTTAACGTAGTGTTTATATAGTGTTTATATAGTGTTTTAACATGGTGTTTTAACATAGTGTTTTAACATAGTGTTTTAACATGGTGTTTATATAGTGTTTTAACATAGTGTTTTAACATAGTGTTTATATAGTGTTTATATAGTGTTTATATAGTGTTTTAACATGGTGTTTATATAGAGTTTATATAGTGTTTTAACATGGTGTTTATATAGTGTTTTAACATGGTGTTTTAACATGGTGTTTATATAGTGTTTTAACATGGTGTTTATATAGTGTTTTAACATAGTGTTTATATAGTGTTTTAACATGGTGTTTTAACATGGTGTTTTAACATGGTGTTTATATAGTGTTTTAACATAGTGTTTTAACATGGTGTTTTAACATGGTGTTTATATAGTGTTTTAACATAGTGTTTTAACATGGTGTTTATATAGTGTTTTAACATAGTGTTTTAACATAGTGTTTATATAGTGTTTTAACATGGTGTTTTAACATGGTGTTTATATAGTGTTTTAACATGGTGTTTATATAGTGTTTTAACATAGTGTTTTAACATAGTGTTTATATTGTGTTTTAACATGGTGTTTTAACATGGTGTTTATATAGTTTTTTAACATGGTGTTTTAACATAGTGTTTATATAGTGTTTTAACATGGTGTTTTAACATGGTGTTTATATAGTGTTTTAACATGGTGTTTTAACATGGTGTTTTAACATAGTGTTTATATAGTGTTTTAACATGGTGTTTTAACATAGTGTTTTAACATAGTGTTTATATAGTGTTTTAACATGGTGTTTTAACATGGTGTTTATATAGTGTTTTAACATGGTGTTTTAACATAGTGTTTTAACATAGTGTTTATATAGTGTTTTAACATGGTGTTTTAACATGGTGTTTATATAGTGTTTTAACATGGTGTTTTAACATGGTGTTTTAACATGGTGTTTATATAGTGTTTTAACATGGTGTTTATATAGTGTTTTAACATGGTGTTTTAACATAGTGTTTATATAGTGTTTTAACATGGTGTTTTAACATGGTGTTTATATAGTGTTTTAACATGGTGTTTATATAGTGTTTATATAGTGTTTTAACATAGTGTTTATATGGTGTTTTAACATGGTGTTTTAACATGGTGTTTATATAGTGTTTTAACATGGTGTTTTAACATGGTGTTTTAACATGGTGTTTTAACATGGTGTTTATATAGTGTTTTAACATGGTGTTTATATAGTGTTTTAACATGGTGTTTTAACATGGTGTTTTAACATGGTGTTTATACAGTGTTTATATAGTGTTTTAACATAGTGTTTATATAGTGTTTTAACATGGTGTTTATATAGTGTTTATATAGTGTTTTAACATGGTGTTTATATAGTGTTTTAACATGGTGTTTATATAGTGTTTATATAGTGTTTTAACATAGTGTTTATATAGTGTTTTAACATGGTGTTTTAACATAGTGTTTATATAGTGTTTTAACATAGTGTTTTAACATGGTGTTTTAACATGGTGTTTATATAGTGTTTTAACATGGTGTTTTAACATAGTGTTTATATAGTGTTTTAACATGGTGTTTATATAGTGTTTTAACATAGTGTTTATATAGTGTTTTAACATGGTGTTTTAACATGGTGTTTTAACATGGTGTTTATATAGTGTTTTAACATGGTGTTTATATAGTGTTTTAACATGGTGTTTTAACATGGTGTTTTAACATGGTGTTTATACAGTGTTTATATAGTGTTTTAACATAGTGTTTATATAGTGTTTTAACATGGTGTTTATATAGTGTTTATATAGTGTTTTAACATGGTGTTTATATAGTGTTTTAACATGGTGTTTATATAGTGTTTATATAGTGTTTTAACATGGTGTTTATATAGTGTTTTAACATGGTGTTTATATAGTGTTTTAACATAGTGTTTATATAGTGTTTTAACATGGTGTTTTAACATAGTGTTTATATAGTGTTTTAACATAGTGTTTTAACATAGTGTTTTAACATGGTGTTTATATAGTGTTTTAACATAGTGTTTTAACATGGTGTTTTAACATGGTGTTTATATAGTGTTTTAACATGGTGTTTTAACATAGTGTTTATATAGTGTTTTAACATGGTGTTTATATAGTGTTTTAACATAGTGTTTATATAGTGTTTTAACATGGTGTTTTAACATAGTGTTTATATAGTGTTTTAACATGGTGTTTATATAGTGTTTATATAGTGTTTTAACATAGTGTTTTAACATAGTGTTTATATAGTGTTTTAACATAGTGTTTTAACATGGTGTTTTAACATGGTGTTTTAACATGGTGTTTTAACATGGTGTTTTAACATGGTGTTTATATAGTGTTTTAACATGGTGTTTTAACATAGTGTTTTAACATGGTGTTTATATAGTGTTTTAACATAGTGTTTTAACATGGTGTTTTAACATGGTGTTTTAACATGGTGTTTTAACATGGTGTTTATATAGTGTTTTAACATGGTGTTTTAACATGGTGTTTTAACATGGTGTTTATATAGTGTTTTAACATAGTGTTTTAACATAGTGTTTATATAGTGTTTTAACATGGTGTTTTAACATAGTGTTTTAACATAGTGTTTATATAGTGTTTTAACATAGTGTTTTAACATAGTGTTTATATAGTGTTTTAACATGGTGTTTTAACATGGTGTTTATATAGTGTTTATATAGTGTTTTAACATGGTGTTTATATAGTGTTTTAACATGGTGTTTTAACATGGTGTTTTAACATGGTGTTTATAAAGTGTTTTAACATGGTGTTTTAACATGGTGTTTATATAGTGTTTATATAGTGTTTTAACATGGTGTTTTAACATGGTGTTTTAACATGGTGTTTTAACATACTGTTTTAACGTAGTGTTTATATAGTGTTTATATAGTGTTTATATAGTGTTTTAACATGGTGTTTATATAGTGTTTTAACATGGTGTTTATATAGTGTTTTAACATGGTGTTTATATAGTGTTTTAACATGGTGTTTTAACATGGTGTTTATACAGTGTTTATATAGTGTTTTAACATAGTGTTTATATAGTGTTTTAACATGGTGTTTATATAGTGTTTATATAGTGTTTTAACATGGTGTTTATATAGTGTTTTAACATAGTGTTTTAACATGGTGTTTTAACATGGTGTTTATATAGTGTTTATATAGTGTTTTAACATGGTGTTTTAACATGGTGTTTTAACATGGTGTTTATATAGTGTTTTAACATGGTGTTTTAACATGGTGTTTATATAGTGTTTATATAGTGTTTTAACATGGTGTTTATATAGTGTTTTAACATGGTGTTTTAACATGGTGTTTTAACATGGTGTTTATATAGTGTTTATATAGTGTTTTAACATGGTGTTTTAACATGGTGTTTTAACATGGTGTTTTAACATACTGTTTTAACGTAGTGTTTATATAGTGTTTATATAGTGTTTTAACATGGTGTTTTAACATAGTGTTTTAACATAGTGTTTTAACATAGTGTTTTAACATGGTGTTTATATAGTGTTTTAACATAGTGTTTTAACATAGTGTTTATATAGTGTTTATATAGTGTTTATATAGTGTTTTAACATGGTGTTTATATAGAGTTTATATAGTGTTTTAACATGGTGTTTATATAGTGTTTTAACATGGTGTTTTAACATGGTGTTTATATAGTGTTTTAACATGGTGTTTATATAGTGTTTTAACATAGTTACCATGGTTTACCAAGGTAGCTTAGCAGTTCAGACGTATTTTTCCGTGTTGTCGTGTCGTGTCCTGTATATATATATATTTACACCTTTTCTTCACATATCTTTTATTTATTTTATTATCCAAGAACTCAACTACAAAAGCTTTCCTGCAAAAGCTTTCCTGCAACCCGCTTCACCAATTACAATAAGTACTATTCACCTCAATCTGAAAATCCATCGTGGAAGATAGCCAGGGGCTAATTCAGAAGCTAGCCTGAAAGCTAATCCAGAAGCTACTCCGATAGCTAGCCAGAAGCTAATCTGTAGCTGCCCCGAAATTAGCCGGTTTGCTGGCTAGCGTTGGTGTTTCAGCTGCCCACGTTTTGCGGTCATCAGCTATTCCTCTAGCTCGATAATCTACCGGCACTTTAGTGCAACGCGACTCGGACCGGAGCATTCCGGGACTTTTTTTCTCTCAGTTTCCCCGGATTCCAACCGCAGCCTCAGCCTCTATTTTGCACCTTGATTTCGCAGCTAGCTAGCTGCATACCGTGTGACTATTGGCTTACGTCGACCCCGGAGCTAACTCAAATCATGCTGGAGCTAGCCAGCTGAGGAGTTCCATCACCATCCGGACCCGCTTCTTTGTTGCTGCTGCAGATACGGAACCCCACCGGGCCTTCACGACTGACTGCCGACGTTATCTGCCCGAGGGATTTATCCAACTGGCACCTCCGTCCCGGCGTTACCTGAACGCTCATCTGAGGCCCGCTAATCGTTAGCTGTCTTATCGGCTGCTATCTGAACAAAACCCCACTACACGGAACCTACCGACGGAAACGCACGAGGTATCTACAAACAGACCTCCATCCTATGCTGCTACCGATAGCCATATACCCGGCCAGCTGTCTGGATCGCCACGACCCCAACCAACCTCTACTCACTGGACCCTTATTTATCACTCGATTAAGCTTGCCTCTCCTTAATGTAAATATGCCTTGTCCATTGCTGTTCTGGTTAGTGTTTATTGGCTTATTTCACTGTAGAGATTCTAGCCCTGCTCTCTATACCATATCCAACCCTGCAGTTCCACCACCCACATATGCGATGACATCACCTGGTTTCAATGATGTTTCTAGAGACAAGATCTCTCTCATCATCACTCAATACCTAGGTTTACCTCCACTGTATTCACATCCTACCATACCTTTGTCTGTACATTATTCCTTTAAACTATTTTATCGCCCCCAGAAACTTCCTTTTACTCTCTGCTCTGGTAGCTCTAGGCGACCAATTCTCATAGCTTTTAGCCGTACTATTATCCTACTTCTCCTCTGTTCCTCTGGTGATGTAGAGGTGAATCCAGGCCCTGCAGTACCTGGCTCCACTCCTATTCCCCAGGCGCTCTCTTTTGATGACTTCTGTAACCGTAATAGCCTTGGCTTCATGCATGTTAACATTAGGAGCCTCCTCCCTAAGTTTGTTTTGTTCACTGCTTTAGCACACTCTACCAACCCGGATGTATTAGCCGTGTCTGAATCCTGGCTTAGAAAGACCACCAAAAATTCAGACATTTTTATCCCCAATTACAATATTTTCAGACAAGATAGAACGGCCAAAGGGGGCGGTGTTGCAATCTACTGCAAAGACTGCCTGCAGAGTTCTGTTATACTATCCAGGTCTGTTCCCAAACAATTTGAACTTCTACTTTTAAAAATCCACCTCTCTAAAAACAAGTCTCTCACCGTTGCCGCCTGCTATAGACCACCCTCTGCCCCCAGCTGTGCTCTGGACACTATATGTGAACTGATTGCCCCCCATCTATCTTCAGAGCTCGTGCTGCTAGGCGACCTAAATTTGAACATGCTCAACACCCCAGCCACCCTACAATCTAAGCTTGATGCCCTCAATCTCACACAAATTATTAATGAACCTACCAGGTACCACCCCAATTCCGTAAACACGGGTACCCTCATAGATATCATCCTAACAAACTTGCCCTCCAAATACACCTCTGCTGTTTTTAACCAAGATCTCAGCGATCACTGCCTCATTGCCTGCATCCGTAATGGGTCAGCGGTCAAACGACCTCCACTCATCACTGTCAAACGCTCCCTGAAACACTTCAGCGAGCAGGCCTTCCTAATTGACCTGGCCGGGGTATCCTGGAAGGATATTGATCTCATCCCGTCAGTAGAGGATGCCTGGTCATTTTTTAAAAATGCCTTCCTCACCATCTTGAATAAGCATGCCCCATTCAAGAAATTTAGAACCAGGAACAGATATAGCCCTTGGTTCTCTCCTGACCTGACTGCCCTTAACCAACAGAAAAACATCCTATGGCGTTCTGCATTAGCATCGAACAGCCCCCGTGATATGCAACTTTTCAGGGAAGCCAGAAACCAATATACACAGGCAGTTAGAACAGCCAAGGCTAGCTTTTTCAAGCAGAAATTTGCTTCCTGCAACACAAATTCAAAAAAGTTCTGGGACACCGTAAAGTCCATGGAGAATAAGAACACCTCCTCCCAGCTTCCAACCGCCCTGAAGATAGGAAACACTGTCACCACCGACAAATCCACTATAATTGAGAATTTCAATAAGCATTTTTCTACGGCTGGCCATGCTTTCCACCTGGCTACCCCTACCCGGGACAACAGCACTGCCCTCCCCTCTGCTACTCGCCCAAGCCTTCCCCATTTCTCTTTCTCCCAAATACAGTCAGCTGATGTTCTTAATGAGCTGCAAAATCTGGACCCTTACAAATCAGCCGGGCTAGATAATCTGGACCCTTTCTTTCTAAAACTATCTGCTGAAATTGTTGCCACCCCTATTACTAGCCTCTTCAACCTCTCTTTCGTGTCGTCTGAGATCCCCAAAGATTGGAAAGCAGCTGCGGTTATCCCCCTCTTCAAAGGGGGGGACACCCTTGACCCTAACTGCTACAGACCTATATCTATCCTACCCTGCCTTTCTAAGGTCTTCGAAAGCCAAGTCAACAAACAGATTACCGACCATTTCGAATCCCACCATACCTTCTCCGCTATGCAATCTGGTTTCAGAGCTGGTCATGGGTGCACCTCAGCCACGCTCAAGGTCATAAACGATATCGTAACCGCCATCGATAGGAAACAATACTGTGCAGCCGTATTCATTGACCTGGCCAAGGCTTTTGACTCTGTCAATCACCACATCCTCATTGGCAGACTCGACAGCCTTGGTTTCTCTAATGATTGCCTCGCCTGGTTCACCAACTACTTCTCTGATAGAGTTCAGTGTGTCAAATCGGAGGGTCTGTTGTCCGGGCCTCTGGCAGTCTCTATGGGGGTGCCACAGGGTTCAATTCTTGGACCGACTCTCTTCTCTGTTTACATCAATGATGTCGCTCTTGCTGCTGGTGATTCTCTGATCCACCTCTACGCAGACGACACTATTCTGTATACTTCTGGCCCTTCTTTTGACACTGTGTTAACAACCCTCCAGGCGAGCTTCAATGCCATACAACTCTCCTTCCGTGGCCTCCAACTGCTCTTAAATACAAGTAAAACCAAATGCATGCTCTTCAACCGATCGCTGCCTGCTCCGGCCCGCCTGTCCAACATCACTACTTTGGACGGCTCTGACTTAGAATATGTGGACAACTACAAATACCTAGGTGTCTGGTTAGACTGTAAACTCTCCTTCCAGACCCACATCAAACATCTCCAATCCAAAGTCAAATCTAGAATTGGCTTCCTATTCCGCAACAAAGCATCCTTTACTCATGCTGCCAAACATACCCTTGTAAAACTGACCATCCTACCAATCCTCGACTTCGGTGATGTCATTTACAAAATAGCCTCCAAAACCCTACTCAATAAATTGGATGCAGTCTATCACAGTGCCATCCGTTTTGTCACCAAAGCCCCATATACTACCCACCACTGCGACCTGTACACTCTCGTTGGCTGGCCCTCGCTTCATACTCGTCGCCAAACCCATTGGTTCCAGGTCATCTACAAGACCCTGCTAGGTAAAGTCCCCCCTTATCTCAGCTCGCTGGTCACCATAGCAGCACCTACCCGTAGCACGCGCTCCAGCAGGTATATCTCTCTAGTCACCCCCAAAACCAATTCTTCCTTTGGACGCCTCTCCTTCCAGTTCTCTGCTGCCAATGACTGGAACGAACTACAAAAATCTCTGAAACTGGAAACACCTATCTCCCTCACTAGCTTTAAGCACCAGCTGTCAGAGCAGCTCATAGATTACTGCACCTGTACATAACCCATCTACAATTTAGCCCAAACAACTACCTCTTTACCTACTGTATTTATTTATTAATTTATTTTGCTCCTTTGCACCCCATTATTTCTGTCTCTACTTTGCACTTTCTTCCAATGCAAACCAACCATTCCAGTGTTTTTTTATTTTATTTTTTTTTATTTTTTTTATTTTATTTTACTTGCTGTGTTGTACTCACTTCGCCTCCATGGCCTTTTTATATTTTTATTTATTTATACATATATCTGTTTGCCTTCACCTCCCTTATCTCACCTCACTTGCTCACATTGTATATAGACTTATTTTTTTTATCTTTTTCACTGTATTATTGACTATATGTTTGTTTTTACTCCATGTGTAACTATGTGTTGTTGTATGTGTCGAACTGCTTTGCTTTATCTTGGCCAGGTCGCAATTGTAAATGAGAACGTGTTCTCAATTTGCCTACCTGGTTAAATAAAGGTTAAATAAAAAAAAATAAAAAAATAAATAGTGTTTATA